>NW_024070204.1:58856022-58918984 GCF_014754425.2 Oryx dammah | reverse complement strand
CTGGGCCTCAGTCGGCACCGCCCCATTCCTCCCTGTGATGCTGATGCTGGGTGGCGAGGCCGACCCGTTTCTAGAGAGGTAACCCGGAGCCCCTCAGCTTGCGCTCAAGCCCCTCTCCGTCATGGGGCCAAGTCTGCCACCAACTTTGGAGGCACGGTCCACTCAGCAGTCTGGTGAGACCTGGCTACCTAGAGACCTGGCTGGCTAGGAATGTAATGGACTAGCATTTTCAGCAGATCCCCCAGAGGGACCATGGAGAAAGGTAAAAACAAAAATATACCTCTAAGCAATAGGGTAGAATTGGGAATTCACTGGTGATCCAATGGTTAGGACTTTGTGCTTTCACTGCAGGCAGGGGGCGGGGGGGGGGGGGCGGGGCGGGGCCGGGGCATGGGTTTGATTCCTGGTCAGGGAACTAAGATTTTGCGAGAGAAAATAGGATCAAATTTTATTTAGCTCACTTCAAGAGACAGCTTGAATTCTACCCATGGTAACTGCTGGTCATCTGACTTCACACAAGCTATTTAACTTCTCTGGCCCTCAGCTCCCTAAAAATTAAGATAATAGTAGTAGCTACTTCATAGGTTTGTCACAGAATTAAATTAAATTTCAAAAGTGCTAACTATACCTGGTATATGGTACATGTTCAAAAATATTAACTGTTGCTATAGTTGCTATTATTATTACTACTGTACCGAGAACAGACAAATCTACAAATAGTGACCAATTTTCTACTTCCTCCCTTAGTTTCAAATAATTTTTGTCTCTTATTTTAATTCCTGCAGCAAAACAAAAGACTTTTTTAAAACCAAATAATAGGCTGCAAACAACCTTTTCTTTAGGAAGTCCTTTATATATTATCACCTACATTTGGCTTTTCTCTGAGCTCTAAAGAGTTCTATTCTTAATAATAATAATAATAATATTTATTTTTTCTGTCTTATGTGGCTGGCAGAGGTTGTGTGTATAGAAATCCTCACATCCTAACTATACACTGAAATGTAATCAGGAGATCCATAGGTGCTAAGCCCAACTTTCTGGATGCACCAGTTCTTGCTTCCACATGGAAAATACCATATGGAATTGATGTGACCCATGCAAAGGGGGGCTGAGCTTTCTGATATTCACAGACATATTGGCCCCTGGATTAAATCTCGGATTTAGTACACCAGAACTCAATCCTCTGACAGAGCCTGGTAACCGCCAGACTGGAAATAGACTTTCTGGATGACTGCTGAGTTTCTAAATCACATTAGCCTTTTGTCAACTCTCACAGCAGGTAAAGAGTGGAATAATTTAGAAACTTGACCTCAGGGGGAAAGTACACACTCCAGAGAGGAAATAACCTCTGCAAGGCTGCATTTCTTCTTTGTCTTCCTCTTGCCCTACAGAGTGTCTCTTACAATTATCAGGCGTCTACCTACCTTGCTTTGACTATGGGCCTGTTCTGTTGGGGTCTGCCAGCCCAAAGAGGGTAGATGCCACCCATCTGACATCTCCCCTGAACCCCTGTGCTCTGTGTCTAAGTCTCCAGAGACAAATATTTCTGACCCAAAGCAAATAAACTGCCTGGGGGGCTGGGCAGAATCTCAAGAAAATAAATAACAGCAGCCAAAGTCAAGAGTCAAAAAAATGGTCCATAGCAGAGGGGATTTCCCCCAACTTTTTAACATGAGCATTTTCTAAAATGAAAGTTGATAGTCTCATATAACTAGTAACTGCCACCACCAAGATGGAGCAGCTGTTCACATTTTGGCATTCTGTCTGTCTGTATGTATCCATTTCATCATGGCTATGTGAGTGTATGCTGAGCCATTTGAAAGTAAGTTGCTATCGAAGACACTGCACCCCTAAATAGTTTGGTATGTGTCTTTTCAGAATGAAGACATTCTCCTCTGTAACCTTAGTAGAAAAATCACACCTAAGCAAATCAAGGGCAACTAATGTCGCCTGACACTAGTCCACACTGCAGTCGTCCTCCTTACCCTAAGAATTAAAGCACGGTGTTCGATTACTGTAGCTCTTCAGGCCCTTAAACTAGAGCAGTCCTCCTACCTCTCTTTTCAGCAGCGTTGGCTCCTGCCTGTGTCTGCGCCAGCTGTCTATAAAACGTGCACTGGCGAGAGGTGATCATGAGGGGAAGGGGCAGGAGGGCAGAAAGGGACACAGCACAGGAGAATCCACGGGACTTCCCACCTCGCTCAGAGTAACGGCAGTGGCAGCCCCGCCCAGCACACGCCTGCCTCACCCCTCTTCTCCACCTCGCAGACCTCGCTGCGGCCATGCTGGCCTCCCTGGGGCTTCCCAACAAACCAAGCACACACCCAGTCCACACGCTGGCCCTCTCTCCTCTTCCTGGAATGCTTGTCTCCCACAGATCCAAAGGGGTACTCCCCACCTCCAGGTCTTTGCTCATCTTATTTAAAATCACACACCACACTCTCTGCCTTATTGTTTCCTTACGGTGTATTTCACCGTCTAGCTTTCTATGCATTTTCTTTCGTTAATTGCTTCTCTCACCGCCTGGATGGAGTTTTGTGTGCTGGTGCCAGGGCTGCACCCCAGCTCCTCTATTAGTACCAATATTATCAACTCAGTTCAATCACCAAGTATTAATTAAGACCCACTGCTGTGCTCCAGACACTTGCAGCGAAGCAGGACTTCAGAGGCACTCCTCGGAGCTGACACAAATCCAGGTCGGTAGTGACGCTATGTCTCAGCATTGAGAATGGCCCTCAAAAGGCAGGTGAGACCCTGGAGCCCCCCAGAGCCATTCCTGAGCCCTGGAGTTTGCCTGGAGCTAGGGCTGACCATCCAGCCCACTCCTGCCATCCCACTGTCCCCCTCATGAATCCCGCCACTATCCGTGTGGGTCTCAGTTTACCTGGGCCTGGCGACTCCTCAGTGTGTCCATTCGGAACATCCACCACAGAAGTGCCCTCCCCTCCCCTCACAGGACCACTTCATCCCTCCAGCCACCCCCTCCCACCTGTACTCCTCAGGGCCAAGGCCAAGAAGCAAATGTGGCCAAGCCAGCTCAAAAGATGTCCCCGGCGTCCCTCCCTGCACAGCACCTGGCCTCACGTGCGCAGAAGACCCTTCTTAACCTGACTACCACCCTCCTCACCCCTTCTCCTGACACTCCTCACATTGGACAACACTAAGTTATTCTTGGTAATTTCTGGAATAATCCAGGCTCCTCATGCCTTGCAGTTATTTAACCTTCTCTCTAGCATGTACCTTGGCTCCTACCCCCTCACACCTCCAGGCAGTCCTGAGAAACTTCTACTCTTCCTGCTGGTTTCAATTCAAATGCTATCTCTCTGGGCCCCTTTTCTGACCTGTGAGAACTTGGGCTCTCCCTTCTGTTCTTCCCACATAGGGAGTTTTGTCTAAAATGAAACTCACTTTAACAGTGTCACCTCACCATTATTTGGTTCTCTGTCTGCCAGCTAGGTGTCAGCGTGGCCCTCCCCCTATGAAGGGACTGGGGTCTTCCATCTTCCTATTCAGAGTCTTGGGCAAAAGACTAGGTGTTTAATAAATTTGGACCGTTTGGTCTAAGGAGCTACTTTGCCCTGGGCAGAACTATTTGCTGAGGGCCTTAAAGAGCAGAGTTATGACCCTCATCTTTCTCCATTCTGATTTTATGGCTCAGACCTTGAGTTAATGGTAAATGCTCTCATTGTTTCGGTTTGCTGAAACATTATGTAAACCCAGCATCAGGCGGCTGTTTGACTGGCGACAAACAATTCTGCATTCCAGAGCATGCTGACCCCTCGGCCAGTTTGTTTTGCTTGCTTTTCACTAACAAAGAGCTTCTCATTTAAACTTCTGAAAGTTAAACCACATTCTATGTTCCATTTTGCCTTCCCTCAAACAAATGTCAGTGTGTGTTTGAGAGAGGCAGAGGCAGTAATAGAGGCAGACAGAGACAGAAAGAGATGGAGAAGCCATGGAATTAGCTAGCTGCTTTGCTTCAGACTACTGCTCACACCCTGACCCAAAAGAGGCCTGGAGAATGCACAAAGGATTGGACACCGGGTCCAAAGAACCACGTTGAGCTGCTGCTAGACTCAGCAGACCACCTGCTTCCAAAGCATTAACAAACATGGACATCCTTGCCACTTCTCCACTCCATTCTAGGTCCCTCTTGGGCTTCCCTAGTGGTTCAGACGGGAAGAATCTGTCTGCAATGCAAGAGACCCAGGTTTGATTCCTCGGGCAGGAAGATACCCTGGAGAAGAGAATGGCTACCCACTCTAGTATTCTTGCCTGGACAGAGGAGCCTGACAGTTTACAGTCCACGGGGTCACAAAGAGTCGGACTCTTAGAGATATTATCTTTTCCACCCAAATGAGTTGAGACAATTAGATGGGCCTTACGATCTGGGCCTGGTCAACACTCAGTAAACAGCAGTGTTAGGAGTTTTCCAAGGAGTTCTCTAATGTTCTACAACTAAAAATCCTCTATATTGTGAACAAACTTCTGTTGTTTCTACCTATGACACGTTGACATGGGTGCAATATCACTTAGTACTATTGAGAAATCTTCAACCATTATCCATCTCCACGCAAGCTCTTCATTCGCGGTTCTGTGCGGGGTGAGTTGCGGGGAATAGAGAAAGACACTCAGGCTGCTAGAAGGCTCACGCTAAGAATTTACAGACTTCAGGTTGAAGGTGAAGGAGCATTTCTTACGAGGTCTAGACTCCTTCCCTTACTGCTGGTATTGTTTTAGTTCGTCTGGTTTGAACCAAAGCCAGCTGAATCTCCTCCAAGTTCTAGTCACGGTCAGATCTCAGGAGACAGCCTGTCTGTTCGTTCAAAAAAAAAAAAATATCTGCCTGGACATCCACCCCAGCCTGGAGTCATGACAGATCACTGATGCCTTGTGACCCCAGCAAGTGTCCCCATTCCATTCACAGTGAAAGGAAGGGGCAACAGCATTAAGCGCTGTAATCTCCACATCTGAGGCTACTGAAGCCTGAATAAGAAGCCCTAGGAGCAAACGATGAGGCTGCAGGGCCAGTTCCCATCCGGCATAGTTGGCCTCTCCTGCCAGGCATCTCTGTCTTCTTCATTTTTTCCTCTGTTTACTCATGGGCGCCTCCTCTTGGGGCCTCAGGGCACTTTTGATTGTCCGCCGCTAATTAGTGAGCATATAATGGGCCTGACCCTGACCAATTCCCTGAAAAGATAGAGAGAACCAGAAGAGGGGTCTCCACTCAGAAGGAGCTCAGAATTTGGAGGCGGAGATAAAAATGACAACATTAAAAATGGAATAGAAATATGAAATATACTGTATGCGTATATTTGGGACTTCCCAGGAGGCGCTAGAGGTTAAAAAAAATGTCACCGTCAATGCAAGAGACATATGGGTTCAATCCCTGGGTCAGGAAGATCCCCTGGAGGAGGGCATGGCAACCCACCTTGCCCGGAGAATCCCACGGACTGAGGAGCCTGGCCGGCTACTGTCCATAGGGTCACACAGAGTCAGACACAGCTGAAGCAGCTTAGCACACACACACATGCACATGTTTGGGGCCTTTTGACCAATAAGCTTTTCTACAAATGGCTGAGATCATCTTCAGATCAGCATTTAAGACCTACCCATGAAGAGGGCAGAGGTGGGGTGGGATATGACTCAGTACTTTAAATAATCTACTCTTCAAACACTATGGTATTGAATTATAGTGATTTCAACTATTTTTCATTTCATTACAATCTGACTTTTTAAGTTAGGGAAAAAATCCTCATCAAATTTACCATATTAAATGTGTTTAAATGTGTAAGAATATACATATTTTATTAACATGGACTTTACTCCCTCTCCCTATAGCTGTCTATATATATATATATATACATGTTTTTCTTTTCTACCAAGAAAACTCAGAGAAAATTATAATGTTAATCGCTATACACTAATATAACAGAGATATATGGTAATTAATATTATAAACAACTTAATAGGGACTTCCCTAGCTATCCAGTGGTTAAGACTTTGCCTTCCAATGCAGGGGGTGTGGGTTCAATCCTTGGCCAGGGGAACTAAGATCCCAAATGCCTCAAGGCCAAAAACCCAAAGCATAAAAAACAGAACCAATATTGTAACAAATTTAATAGACTTTAACAAGGGTCCCCTGGAGAAGGTGATGGCACCCCACTCCAGTACTCTTGCCTGGAAAATCCCATGGACAGAGGAGCCTGGTAGGCTGCGGTCCATGAGGTCACTAAGAGTCAGACACGACTGAGTGTCTTCACTTTCACTTTTCACTTTCATGCATTGGAGAAGAAAATGGCAACCCACTCCAGTGTTCTTGCCTGGAGAATCCCAGGGATGGGGGAGCCTGGTGGGCTGCCATCTCTGGGGTTGCACAGAGTCGGACACAGCTGAAGCAGTTTAGCAGCAGCAGCAGCAACAAAGGTCCCCATCAAAAAAATCTTAAAAAAAAATAAACTGTGTGGTAAAGAAGCAGCTAAGTACAGCAGAAAGAACTTAGATATTGGACAAAAGAAGCATGAATTTAACCTGTTCCTTTCTCATGATATGAACTTGAAAGGAATAATAATTCTTATCTCATGAGGTGTTATTATGGGGGAAAAGAATTAATGCACATCAAGTGTCTAGCACAGTATTAAATATGCTGTTCTAAGCTGCCTAGTATACCTTTGGCAATTAGGTATAAACCATTAAAAACTATGATAAGTTAACTTTGTTGACAAAAATTATCCCTGTAGCCTAAACATCAACCAAGAAAAAAAAATAGAAAGGAAAATAATAATATACACAAAAAAGTTTCAATGTATCTAAAAGGAATGAGGTTTTAGAAGTTCAGTTCAGTTCAGTCACTCAGTTGTGTCTGACTCTTTGTGACCCCATGAATTGCAGCACGCCAGCCTTCCTGTCCATCACCAACTCCCAGAGTTCACTCAAACTCACATCCATCGAGTCAGTGATGCCATCCAGCCATCTCATCCTCTGTCGTCCCCTTCTCCTCCTGCCCCCAATCCCTCCCAGCATCAGAGTCTTTTCCAATGAGTCAACTCTTCACATGAGGTGGGCAAAGTACTGGAGTTTCAGCCTCAGCATCAGTCCTTCCAAAGAACACCCAGGACTAATCTCCTTTAGAATGGACTGGTTGGATCTCCTTGCAGTGCAAGGGACTCTCAAGAGTCTTCTCCAACACCACAGTTCAAAAGCATCAATTCTTTAGTGCTCAGCTTTCTTCACAGTCCAACTCTCACATCCATACACGACCACTGGAAAAACCATAGCCTTGACTAGACGGACCTTTGTTGACAAAGCAATGTCTCTGCTTTTGAATATGCTATCTAGGTTGGTCATAACTTTCCTTCCAAGGAGTAAGCGTCTTTTAATTTCATGGCTGCAATCACCATCTGCAGTGATTCTGGAGCCCCAAAAATAAAGTCTGACACTGTTTCCACATTTTCCTATCTATTTGCCATGAAGTGATGGGACCAGATGCCATGATCTTCGTTTTCTGAATGTTGAGCTTTAAGCCAACTTTTTCACTCTCCTCTTTCACTTTCATCAAGAAGCTCTTTAGTTCCTCTTCACTTTCTGCCATAAGGGTGGTGTCATCTGCATATCTGAGGTTATTGATATTTCTCCCGGCAATCTTGATTCCAGCTTGTGCTTCTTCCAGCCCAGCAGTTCTCATGATGTACTCTGCATATTAGTTAAATAAGCAGGCCTTGACATACTTCTTTTCCTATTTGGAACCAGTCTGTTGTTCCATGTCCAGTTCTAACTGTTGCTTCTTGACCTGCATATAGGTTTCTCAAGAGGCAGGTCAGGTGGTCTGGTATTCCCATCTCTTTCAGAATTTTCCACAGTTTATTGTGATCCACACAGTCAAAGGCTTTGGCATAGTCAATAAAGCAGAAATAGATGTTTTTCTGGAACTCTCTTGCTTTTTCCATGATCCAGCGGACATTGGCAATTTGATCTCTGGTTCCTCTGCCTTTTCTAAAACCAGCTTGAACATTTGGAAGTTCACAGTTCACGTGTTGCTGAAACCTGGCTTGGAGAATTTTGAGCATTACTTTACTAGGTGTGAGATGAGTGCAGGCCTGGTAGCTAAATATCAGGAAACAAGAGTTCACTAGTTTTACCTTACCATTTTTAGTAATTGCAGCCACATTCCAGTGCAGAGTTGCCCAGGAGGAACCATATAGAAAGAAAGCTTGGCTAACAAGCTAGAATTATAGACAGCCAATCAAGAAATTCAGTAGGTACCTGATAGAGAAGCCCCAGATGATATCCTTTCTGTGACAGGATAGACTAATACTGATTTGGGAAATGGGATTCTGGCTGCTGGAATGGGGAGGTGGAGTCAGAGATGGTTTCTTCCTCACAGAGCTCCCCACGATGGCCTACAGTACAACAGTGATCAAAAGAAGGTCGACAGCGCTTAGAGGCTGACTGCTCCCAAATGACAAGGGAAATAGATAAAACCACCATGATCGGGGACCCACAAAATTCCTTAAGAATTTCCCTGCAAAATTTCAGTTCCTGCAGGGGTCAGAGTGGAGTCATTTCAGGAAAGAGAATCTTGTTTATGGGGCCTGGATGCCAGATCCTGAACAGTGGTGGCATCCCAGAACACAGGGAAACAAAGAGGCAAAAACCATAAGCTCCAGAATCAACTAAAGTAGTAACACCATCTCCTAAATCCTACAAAATAAGAATAAATACATTGTATGCACTGATTATACAAGCCCTCCCTGTGTTCTCCAAACAGCTCTACCATGTAGCCAAAATATGTATATTTTAGCCATAAGGAGCTTTAAACATGTAACTGACCATAACTGTCTTCTTGGAATTTGGAAGAGTTTTTGAGGTAATGCTACAAATGACCTAGCTCTCCTAACAAAACTAAGACATTCACGCCACTGCCTTCTTACTCTCATCACATTCTTTAAATTAGTTAAGCGAGGAGGCTGTCAGACTGAGGTGACTCGAATGTTCTAACACAGTGCTAATGTTTGGCACCTACATAAGCAAACCAAAATCTAAGCCTCAAAGTTAAGAAATCGAAACCGAACAGAACCAATCACAAACAACCAACTAGACTTTCCTGAATGAGGCAACAGTCTAAGTTATAGCCAATCATATCATTTCCTTGCTCTCCTTCTAAGTCTCCTCTACCAAAGCCTTCTAACTCTTAACTACCTCTGGTTTGTCTCTGCCTGATCAGAGCCCATATTTGCTCAAATAAACTTTTAAACATTTTAATATGCCTCGGTTTATCTTTCAGCATTCAAACTCTGTCCTAACTTCCATACTAGCTTATTGTCATGTTCTCTGACATTTAAAAGGGAAAGTGTTTTAGAGATCAGCTGGCCGGTTCCACCTCCACTCTCCCCCGACCGCAGTTTAAAAGAAAGGAACCAAGACTCAGGTAGACTGAGGAACAGTCACAATCATAATAATGCTAGTGTTTATCCCTTCATGAACACTCACCAAATCATTTTAATGACACCTAACTATTTCCACATAAGTTGCCAGTGCTCAGCAATATGACTAGTGTAACTCAGTTATGAGTGACAGAAAAACTAAAATGAAAAATAAAGTGATGTATCACATGCAGTCACGTGAGAAATCTATTATTTTGAAGACTGCCACAAATACACTGCAATTTGGATTCCCAAAGACAACTGGGAAACAGAAAGTGTTCTTAGTCACACGAAGCTTATAGTGACAGTCAATTCTCCAAGCAATTCACACATCATGGAAATGAATTTTTAATTATAATTTTATAGGGCTGTATTTTTAAAAGCAACTTAAGGGTATTTCATTAAAACAAGGATTTCACTAAAATGACTAGACTTCTGAAATCCAGTTGGGCTTGCCCAATGTAAGCCCACAGCAACCATCATTGCAACACCCTGCTGGCCTCCAGAAAATCATTCTGGTCTCTCCCTTTATCTCTCAGCCACAATTTGGCAAGTCCCTCTCTAAGTCTAGGTGGTCCTTTTGTTTGCCTTGAATAGATCTACTTTCACATCCTCTATAACAACCCCCCACAAATTGATTCCATATTGCAGCCTAAATCCTTCCCAAATCCACAAGAAGAACCAAGCGCCTATTACAGGTACCAATTCATCAGGAAAGTGCACTGAACCAACACAAGAATAAGTCTGCAACACGATGCCAGTGAATTCAGCTTTCTGCATGAAACTTTTCACAAAGCTGGCCAGACAGAAGCCCACGCCCGACTCTCACCAACATGCCGTTGCTATTTAGTTGCTTAGTTGTGTCCAACTCCTTGCAACCCCATGGACTATAGCCTACCAGGCTCCTATGTCCATGGGATTTTTCAGGCAAGAATACTGGAATGGATTGCCATTTCCTCCCCCAGGGGATCTTCCCAACCCAGGAATCCAACCTGCAGCTCATGCACTGGCGGGCAGATTCTTTACTGCTGGGCCACCAGGGAAGCTCATGCATACACCATCATGTATACTGTATTAAAGCATACTGTAAGGCACTGCCTGTTTGCTACAGTTCACTTTAACAAGTTAGATGGTTTGCCCAAAGAGCCACAGATCTTGAAATCAGCTGATAGAACAGCTGAGGCCAGCACCAAGTGACCAACGGAATGCTCAAAGTGCAGGAGGCAGATTGTAGTATTTATCAGTAACAAGTGACTCACATGGTTATCTCACTTGGAAGCACTGACCTAAGACTTCTATGAAGTTGTCTGGCTCAGAAAAAAAAAATCTCAAAAAACGGACAGAGTGAAAGCAAACTAAAGAAAACTGAGATGCATTTTACCATCATGTAAGTCAGAAAAAGAAACTTTTAAATACATTTTGAACAATATTTTCCTACTATTCATGTAGTTTTTCCTGTACTTAACAAATAAGAGTATCTATCACTACAGAAAATATGTGAAGTGAGAGACAATTTCAACTAAGTGTAAATGTTATGGTACATATGGGCCTGTAATGAACTCCAATTTCTAAATATAAACATAGGCATGTAATTTTAAAACAGAAAATCAGCTTCTCTTTGCCACTTCAAAAACATAACTACTGGACAAATATTTAAGGAATAACCACTTGAAGACTGCCAAGCTATTTCCCTGCCCTGAGAATCACCCCTCTCTGCCCCTCCAGTCCCGCCCACTTGCTGGTCTGGCCCTGAACTCAGCCCAGGTTTATTAGCCCACCCACACATAACATGAATCCCAGCTCTTCTTCCAGACTCCCTCCTCTCCTCCTTGCTATTTCTGCATGTGGCTTCTCCTATTTCAATAGTAGAGAGGTTCCTTTTCCTCCCAATCTTGCTTATTCCTCAGTTCCCACATATAATTCTGGTTTTATTAATCACTTCCTCTCCCGCCTCCTCAGTCTCTTATTCTTTACTTGTTTTTCCTCTTGGGTAACACCAAATGGAGCATGGGTCTCCATCACCCTAACACACCCATTCTCCTCCTGACTACCCTGATTCACCATCCTTTGCTCTTCAGCAAGTCATCGCCAAGCTTTCAAAGGAGTGGTCTACTTGAAAGAGTACATGACTTCTACTTCCTCATCAGTTTCACGTGCCTTGTATGCTAATCCCTTCAGTCATGTCTGACTCTTTGTGACCCTATGGGCTGTAGCCCGCCAGGCTCTTCTGTTCATGGGGATGATTCTCCAGGAAGAATACTGGAGTGGGTTACCATGCCTCCTCCAGGGGATCTTCCTGACCCAAGGATCGAACCTGAGTCTCTCACGTCTCCTGCATTGGCAGGCTGCTTCTTTACTACCAGTGCCGTCTGGAAAGCCTTGCACATGCCTTAACCAAGTGCAAACACACTGATAGCAGAAATGTCAGAATGAGGTTGGGTGTAGCTGGGGCAACCTGGAGACTGCCTGGAGATTCCCACCACCCCATGGCCACCTCTCACACTCCCCATTCCACATTCCAGACACAGGGCCAACATCCAACCATCATCCAACCAAGAGGCATGAGGGCTCTGGTTGGCTAGATCATGTAGGTTTGGAATTTGGGATTTTTAAGTGAAATTGAACAATTTCTAAATATTAGCCTTTAATTTTATTTTTTAAACACTGCGAATGAAATGAAATACCTCTTCTGGATTCAACCTATGGCCATGAAATTTTCAAACTATGCTTTAAATCACTGGTAGCCACAGTAAAGAATCTGCCCACAATGCAGGAGACCTGGGTTCAATCCCTGGGTCAGGAAGATCCCCTGCAGAAGGGAATGGCAACCCAATCTGGTATTCTTGTCTGGAGAATTCCACGGACAGAGGAGCCTGGCGGTCCCCAGTCCATGGGGTTGCAAAGAGTCGGACATGACTGAGCAACTAACAATGCACACGCCTTATATCTCTCTAAGAACAGTTCTCTTTAAAAGTCATCAGTGACACCATAGCTGCTATAAAAAACGGCCTTTCTCATCTAATTTTCTTCACCTTTCTGTGTGTGTGGGGGGGGGGGGCGCGTATCACAAACTCCTGTGTTAAACTGCAATAACCAAAATTCAGTGACTCCATTCTTTCCTTATTGTTCTGCCATCACCTTTCTTTAGCTTATCCGGCTTGGTCATTTTCTTTTCTTTCAAAAACCCCTAACTGCAAAATCATCTAATATCTGGGATTCAACCACTTCCACTACAAAGCTCACTCCCCACAAAAATCTCCAGCTTCCCTCCCGAGCCCCAGCCTCAGACTTCTGTACGTGGGTACCAGTACCCCCAAAATATCCTGTCCTGACTCATCCTCTTCCTTAGCATCGGTGCCACCAATTCCACTTATTCTGTCCCTTTCCTCTTAGCCAATCAGCCTCAGAACTCCACCAGTTGGGCTCCCCAATCAATCATCACTTCTTTTCTGTGTCCTTTGCAGAAGTGGTCATCAATGTCTCCACTTCTTTCTTTCTCCTTGACTCTCATTAGCTCTCAGCTGAAGGACTAATCCCAGAGTCTAGAAATCCATCTCCCAGACCTAGGTCCTTCATCTCTTTACCTCCACTCTGCTGCCAGGTTCATCTTCCTGAAAAACTCAAGCTCTGGCTAATCCTGTGCTCAGAACTAAAGTGGTACCTGTTGCTTACCCAGAATGGAACTCAGGACCCTCCCTGATACTTTCAGCCTGCTTCTCCTCCACTTCCTTCCCTCTACAAATATTCTAAGTGCCAAGCAAAGTCCTTTATAATTGTCTGGACTACCTCCCGGCTAGTGTCATCCTCTTCCCTGAAATCCTGTAACCCTGGATCTATTCCTCTGATGGTCTTTACACAATGGAGCCTCTATTTAAGGTTCATGGGTCATGCCTTATCTCTGTAAGATGCACGATTCCTTGGCATGGCAGGTTTGGGGTCTCATTTGTCTTGGACCCCTCACAATGGTAGCAGTGACTTCTGTCTCCCTATTTGAAGACTACATGACTGGGTCAGTTTCTTGACTGCCTGTAACAGTGACAACAATCACATCATAGTTTCTCACCAGCTGGGAAGGAACCTAGTAGTATGAGAGTGAGGACCCCTTGTCTATCTGGCCAGTAACTTGGGGATTCGAATGATAATATAGTGGCACAGAGGGCAAGCTACAGGTGCAATTTTTTATTTCTTAGTTTGATACTGGTTCACATCAGATGAACTTTAACTGCCATTTCCAGTTCTTTCAATTTGAGATTAGAGCTGTTGTTCAGTCATCAAGATAGCAAGCTCGTTTGTGGCAAAATAGATCTCCTCAAAGGTCCCCCCTCAACCCTGTCCCCTGCTCCTCTGTCCACTATACTACTCTGGACTTGTCCTCTAGGATTCAGCCCAAGGCATCTGATCCACAAGGTTATCTTGGGCTACAGCGTTTTCATTTCATTCTCTTTAAAAACAAATAGTTTTAAAATTGAAACAGGTATACATCCCACATGGTTAAAAGAATTCAGACAGAACGAAAGTGTACTAAATGAAAAATATCTCTCCCACATCACACTTCCTGAGTTGAGGCTTCTCTCAGTCTCCTAAAGAAAACTGCTATATTGTTTCTCTGGGTACCCTTCTAGAAGTTTTCTCTTGTTTGCAAATATATACAAAAGACAATCACTTTTGTATAAGAATAAAAGAACTCAATGCACATTAGTAGGCCACTTGGTTTTCGTTCTTAACAATATTCGGTAATTGTAAATATACAGTAACTTGTAAGCCCCATACATGGAAAGACTTTGGAACTGTACTTGGCCCATCGTCAATGCTAAGTAAACGACCCTTCACATGGTACCTAGCAGAGGACATTCCAAGATTCTAAAGTTCATACCAATTAGACCCTAGGAGCACACGCGCACAAAAAAAGCTGCAGGTCTGCAGGACGAGGGCTCAGAAGTGCTTCTTTCCGCTCACGTTCCAGAGGCAGGCTCTGGCAGCCTTGGCGGTCACCTCTCACGCTGCCGCGGGAGCCCACGCTCCCCTCGGCGCAGTCACACCCCGCTTCCTCTGATCCCATCTATCCAAACAACCCGTGCACGAACGAAGGCTTCCTAACGTGTGTTGCTGCAACCCCTTTCAGAAAACTGAGAAAAAGCAGCTTCTTGCCCTTTCATTTGATTACCTGGTAACGAAAGATAAATTCCCCCGTGTACTATGAGCTGTGTTGAATCAGCAATCCCAGATTTTGCCCAAGCTGATTTAGTTCCGCACCTCGTCACGAGGTGTTTCTAGAAGGTAAGGTGGGGTCTTTGGCCTTCAGCTCCTGCCCCCAACCTCTCTTACTGAGTCCTCTAATTAGAATAGATCTCACAGGAGGTGTATATGAAGAAATTAACAGGACCAGGGCTCGGCTGCGAGTTGCAGGGGCCTCAGGAGACCACCAGAGAAGTCTTTGCTCCCCTGGAAGCGGTGTTCGGTTTGGACGACTTTGTCCAAAAGCTCTGCCGAAACCACACCCGCCCCACGCCCGCATTTACACCATCTTCAGTTCCCCACGGGGAGCCCGGCAGCACTGCTGCTGTTTCGTTCCCAAACCTGAGGAGCCTTCCCTTCCGCGGCGCTGACAGCCTACCCAGCATGCACCACGGGGGACAGGCACCCCGCGGGGAGGGGCAGGGCCAGGGAAGGGCAAGACCGCTCCATCTCGAGTTTATGTGGGCGCCTGTGGAACGTAGAGAGCTGGCTTTTAGGGAGAAGCTGGTGACTGCAACTCCTGAAGAAAGAGCTGAGAGTTCATTTGCGTTCCATCCCGCAAGAAACGTTGCTTTCCAAGTACACGTAGGTTTATGGACTGGAGGACACAAGGTGCACACGCGAGCCGGGTCCCAGCAACGGACGGTGGGGAGAAGCGCCATCACACTGGTACCCTGACTCTCCTCAAGGGAAGAAGCATGAGATGCCTGACCCTTTCTCGTTACTCGCTGAGAGGCTTCTGTGGGGTGAGAGACTGGGTCAGAGCAGGCCAGCCGGAGACAACTGTTCTGCCACTGACTTTCCAGACATTCCCCAAAGCCCTGTAGCACCCGATACCCGTGCCGGCATAACCACACATGCAAGGGAGGGTGAGCCTTCTTTCATAACAGCTACAGCTTCTTGACGGAATGGCCTTTCCACGGAACCAGTCATATAGCCCAGCCCAAAGCCGCTGTCAATTAGAACATTAAAAATTCAGGGAGAAGTTGGATAAACGGCAGTTACTTAAAGTGGCCCTTGGCCAGGCCCCCGGGGCCAACAGAGATCTAGGGGCTACTGAATGACCTCAACTGCTCTGGACTAGAATGACGAGAAACTTTTGTGAGAAAAAATAATAACCAGCCCAACTCGAGTCCGGAGTGTGAACAAAGGCTAGGGTCGGAAGGATACCTCAAACAGCGTGCCAAGGCCCAGACGGCTCTCTAGAGGAAGGCCCAGGACGTGCTGGGACTGCGGGTCATTGATGGAATAAAGGCTGAGGGCTGACATTGAGCTGAAGGCACAGTGACCAAGCTTCTGTGCACAGATGTGAGAGAAAAGGGGGCGTCCATCTAGAGGAGGGATCAGACACTCCCCAGGGAAGGATGGATGACAACTCTGAGCAGCTGTCTGCAAAGTTCAGGGCTGCTGGGCCGTTCCAGTGACTTTAGGGAATTAAGATGTTTGGGGTAGGAGTTCCAGACAAAACTGGATTTAGTCTAGCTTCCAGTTGCTCTGGCCAAAAACCTGGGCATCATTCTTGACCTCTCTCTCTCTCTGGCCTCCACCCCATACCCAACCTATCAGGAAATCCTATTGGTCCTGCTTTCAAAATTATGCCCAGTTCTTACCACCTCTGCTACTATCTAGCACTCTGGTCCAAGCCACACCGTGTAACACTTCAATTACTGTAATAACTTTCCCAGGGTTCTTGCTTCCACCCTTGCTCCCCTGCCAGAGAGCAGCCAGAGAGACACTTTTAATCTCTAAGTCAGAAAGTGTCCCTCCTCATCTGGAAACCCTCCCCATCTTACTCAGAGGAAAAGCCAGAGTCCTCCCACTGTCTTATAAGATCCTGTGCAGTCTGTTTCCAGGGTTCCTTAGCCCTCATCTCCTGCCCTCAGCCTCACTCACTCACTCCAGCCACACTGGCCTCTTCATCCTCCTTGAACTGACCAAGACCACCCCTGCCTTAGAGACCTCCTTAAGTGCACTTCCCTAAGTCTGGGATGATCTTTCCCCAGATATAGTCATGACTCACCCCTCAAGTCACTCAGATCTTTTCACAAATGTGAAATTCTCAGAAAGCTCTACTCCGTCCAAAATTACAAAGGCGTACAAATCCCCTTTGAACTGCTCTATTTTTTTTTCATGTCATTTAACACTGTCTAATGTGATATACAGGCACATATACATATATAGAATTCATTTGTTTTACATATATTATGCTTTCTATTTGTCTTTCCTCACACTAAAATGCGAAGTTTCGTAAGAGCAAGGAGTTTTATGTAGTTTGTAAATGGGTAATGATGTTAATTCTTTGAGCCTCCTAGAACATCTGTCATAGATGGCTCTCAATACAAATAGCTTAAATAATCAAGTGAAATGATTTACAGTCACTGAATGGCCCCTTTACCAGTCATTTAAAGCCACTGAATGGCCCCTTTACCAGACTAGTAGCTCCACCACGGCAGGATAGGTACCATCCATGCATCATACACGGGATACATGTTTACTGAGCAGCTACTCAATGGGGCTTCCCTGGTGCTCAGTGGTAAACAGTTCACCTGCTAATACAAGAGACACAGGTTTGATCTCTGGGTGAGGAATATCCCCTGGAGAAGGAAATGGCAACCCACTCCAGTGTTCTTGCCAGGATAATCCCATGGACAGAGGAGCCTGGCGGGCTAGAATCCATGCAATAGCAAAGAGTAGGACATGACTGAGCGTACGCACACACATACACACACACATGTACTCACACAGTGAATCTATACAAACAAAGCACTTTGCTGGGGTCTAAAATATCATGGTGATCAAAACATATATGGTCCTACCTTCAAGGATCTTGCAACTTAGTGACTGGAGACAGATATTCAACAAATAACTCCACAAATAAAGAGATAATTACAATTGACATAAGTGTACTATTAAAAGAGTCCAGAAAAGACATTCTATTGGGGATTAGGTTGGTAAAAGAAGAAATGGAAAGAGCTGAACTGATTCAAGATTATTTAGAAGATGGAAAATATAGGTGTTGTCCATAGGATTAAATGGGGTTGGGGAGAATTTTATTGACAAAGGTGAGTCCTGAATTTTTGGTTTAATTTCTGGAGTAAGGTGCCCTTTGCATGAGTTAGTGTAGGAGACTTAATAATGGACCCTCCAAAGATATCCATGTTTTAAACTCTGGAACCCATAAATGCTACCTTATCTGGAAAAGGCATTTACGGGTATGATTATTTTAAGGATCTTGAGGACAGGAAATTATTCTGGATTATTTGGATGGGCCTTAAATGCAATCACGTGTATCCTTAAAAGAGGGAAGCAAAGGGAGATTAAAACACATATGGACACACTTGAAGGCAATGTGAATATGGGACAAAGGGATTTGAAGATGCTGACCTTGAAAGCTGAAATGATGTGGCCACAAGCCAAGTGTGATAATTTCATGTGTCAATTTGACTGGGCCACAGGATGTCCAGACATTTGGTCGAATATCATTCTGGGTGTGTCTGTGAGGGTGTTTCCTGATGAGATTTGTTTGAATCAGTGGACTGAGTAAAGCAGACTGTCCTCCCTAATGTAGATATTCCTCATCCAATAAATTGGAGACCTGAATAGAACAAAAAGTCTGAGAGAGAGGAAACGTCTCCTGCCTAACTGTTTGAACCCCAGCAGTCATCTTCTCCTGCTCCTAGACTGGATTTTATAGCATGGACCCTCCTGAGCCTCTAGCTTGATGGCTGCAGAACTTCTCACCCTCCATTGCTACATGAGCCAGTTCCTTATAATAAAACTACACACACATACACACACACACTATTGTTTCTCTAGAGGTTGTGAGGTTGTGAAAGTCACTCAGTCGTGTCCAACTCTTTGTGACCCCATGGACTATACAGTCCATGGAATTTTCCAGGCCAGAATACTGGAGGGGGTAGGTTTTCCCTTCTCCAAGGGATCTTCCCAACCCAGGGATCAAACCCCGGTCTCCCGCATTGCAGGCAGATTCTTTACCAACTGAGCCACAAAGGAAACCTGTTTCTCTAGAAAACCTCATTGATACCCCAAGAAATGCTGGCAGTCGCCAGAAACTGGAAGAATCAAGAAACAGATTCATCTCTGAAGCCTCCAGAGAAAGTATAGACCTGCTGACACCTTGACTCAGCCCAAAGGAACTAATTTTAGATTTCCAGCCTTCCCATTGTGAGAGTTTAAGTATGTGCTGTTCTAAGCTAATCTGTTTGTAGTAATTCATTACAGAAGTCACAGCAAACTAACACAACTAGAAGCAGTGTAAGAGAATCATCTAAGGGTAGGGGGACATCAAGATTCAGTTGAGCTCGGAGATATCTATCACACACCTAACAGAGAGGAAGACCAAGCAGGGATTTGGATGTGCTGGGAGGAGACTGATGAAATGGTCTGAGCAGGTGTTACCAGCCCCAAGGTCTCAGAGCCCGGAAAGCATCAGAAGTAGAGTGAAAAGGAAAGATGGCCAAATACCACGTCCTGAGGAACTCTCAACACTGAGAGATCAGGGAGAAAGGAGGCAGGGAGGAAACAACAGGAGAGCCTGGGGTCTTTGAGGCCAAGAGATGTGAATGTTTTTGAACAACAGGGTGACCAGTTCTGGAGCAGAACCCAGTCTGGAGTAGATTTAAGATTGAATAGTTGATGAGAAAGCAGAGACAGCCTGTGTGGGCACCTTGTTTTTGCATTTTGCTTTACTTGGAACGCACATAAACAGAGCAGATAGTTGCTATGGATAGTGGATCCAGGGAGGATTTTTCACTCATTCTCAGATAGAAGAGTTTGGGTCATTGTGTATGAGTTGGAAATAATCCAAAAGAATGAAAACAAATGGAAATGATATGTGAGAGTGAGGTTACCTTTGAATGAAGCCTGAGAAGGCTGAAAGGGGGAACATGCTTCAGTCAGGTCTCAAGCCTGGCTATAGCTTAGGTGTCCCTGGGGGCACTTTAAAAATCCTGATTCCCAGCTTCCATTCAAAACCAAAGACATCAGATTTTCTGAGTTGAAACCTAGGCATCAGTCACCATTAAAGCTTCCCAGCCGATTCCTATGAGTGGTGTGGGATTCAGTGCACATTTGGAAGGAGTGGCATTGGGTCCAAGGAGGATCAGATATGGATGAAAGTAAGTCTGGAGGTTTAGTGGGTGTAAGTTAGAAAGTTCCTAACTTCACCTTTATAATTCCAAAATTCAAGACAAGCTCAAGTGCTAAGTATGTGTGGAATATATAAGGGAGTAAGGGGGAGTCTGAGAGCTTAAGAAAAAAAAATGACATAGTTCATACTCAGAGTGGAAAGGGGAAGATACCTCAACTGGAAAAATGTGGGAAGGGTGTGGAAAGGGCTATTAACTCATAGCTATGTGTGAGTGTTAGTCACTCAGTCGTGTCTGACTCTTTGCAACTCCATGGTCTGCAGCCCGTCAGACTCCTCTGTCCATGGAATTCTCCAGGCAAGAATACTGGAGTGGGTTGCCATTCCCTTCTCCAGGGGATCTTACTGACCTAGGAATCAAACCCAAGTCTCCTGCATTGCAGGCAGATTCTTCACCGTCTGAGCCACCAGGGAAGCCCTAACTTATAGCTGTACCTTCCATCCACTCACTCAACTGGCATTTATCCGACAGATACCAAACAGGCTGTGGGGTTAAAATATAAGCCAGACATTGTTCCCGGCCTCACAGATTTCATAATGGAGGAGAGGAGCACAGGAGTAAACAGAAGATTCAAGAGCTGTGACAGAATCAAGCACAAGGGGTAGTGGGGACTGGGACCTTTGTAGGGACAGAAGTCACCTCCTCCCATCACAGTACTGGGCACAATGTCTTGAGACATTCGAGAGCACCTTATCATTGTGAGGAAACAGAGCAGGAAATGACAGCTCAGCTCTTATTCTGCAGGTATGACTACAGCAGCCCTAAAACAGTAATGACATGTCAGCAGTTCAGTGCCAGCCAGGGTCTCTAAGCAGGAGATAGTCTCAGCTGTCAGGAAGGGTGGTCATCAAGCTGAGGTGCACACAGGATGTTCTATGGGGCAATCTCCATGTGACATTCAGAAAGTGGTCACTAGGTGGCAGGGTTATCATTTGCAAAGTTACCACCAGTAGCAGTTAACTACTAGCTGGATTCTAGCTGGAAGCATTTTTTGTTTCTATCCCAAAGGGAGAGTGGAGCCAAATCCTAGGGACATAGGATGCCTGGGTAGTTTCTCAAATCTCACCCAGAGCTTCCTCCGCACACAATCCCTCATTTCTAAATCCACCCTGGATCCATTTCCTGGATCCATCTCTGCTCTAGGGGCTCTGGCCTCAGTACACACTCTGTCCTAAGGAGCAGGTTCAGAGTAAGGTTTGGGGCAGGGAGGAGGAGGGGAAAGGCTGCCAAGTATTCTTCAAAGCTTTAAGGGAAACAAGTGGCCTTATGCTTTTTACATGTTCAGCTTTCCTTGCCACTGTCCTGTTTTATCTGGTGTCACACTCCCTAGATTCAAGCCCTACCTTAGCCACAGAACCAAATGACCTTGAGCAAATTATTTAGCTTCCTTGTGTTTCTTTACCCAGAGGTGACAGAGTATAGTCATACAGATTAAATGAGTTAAAGTCTCCAACTGACATAGAAGGGTACATGGCAATAAACAGTAAGCACTATGTGCTAAATATTATTATTATTTTCTCTAAGTAAAAAAGAGAACTTTTTTCTCAGTTTCTTATGAAGATGGTAAGTAGTTGGAATTCTAAGCTGTAATTTTAAAACAAAGACAAAAAACAACTTTTGAGTTCCAAATTTTCAGATGAAATTATAAAGAAAAAAGGGACTGCTCAACAAAAGGTATTTACATCCATTCTAGAATGATGAGCCATGGTCAGGCTCTTTTCCTGGTAGAATTCTGGATTGGAAACAGGCCACCTCCTGACAAGGAAGCATCTAACCCCCCAGGTATCTAGCTTCCCATCCCCTTCCCTACAGGAAACCAGAGCCTGAGACCCCAGAGCCAGCAGATGCTGGTCTTGATTGTGGTGGTGGTCTCTCATTTCCCATATAAGAACAGAATTCTGATATCACAGGCAACTTCTCCAGACACTCTGAAACTGCATTGTCCCACCAAGGCTGTACAATTTTTTCCCCAAAAAAACCTCATACACACAGCTTCAGGTAGCTCAATTTCAACTGTGATTAGGACCTTATCGACTTATATAAAGCAAACTTTTTTGTCATTTGTTTAGTTTCTCATTGGCTCTTGAATAGTGAATGTGCATGTATTTGAAAGCTATAGATCAGCCTCATTTTTCATAGCAGATATATGTGTAATTACATTTTGAAAAATCTGATCATAGACTGCATAAGATTTGGTTGCAGGAATTCTACAATGCAGAGCAGTCACAAACTGACTTCTTTGATAAAATAAATGGTTGTATTTTTCTCAGTCCTACATAAAATTTAAATTTTTATGCTTGATTTGCTTAAAGTGAATTCAACCATATCTAGAAAGTAGAAAGGAAGTTTTAGAATTTCCCCTTTCTTCTTCTCCTTTTTTTTGTTTGGTATTAACAGAGTACAACAAGAACAGATTGTGTTCTAAAGACGAAGATTCTGCTAGAATTGAAGCTACAATCTTAAATTTTTCCCATACTTAGCCAGTATTGATTGACTCTCCATGTAGAGATTTTGCTCTTAACTTCACACTACTTTATGGTGAGACTTATCATAATATATTCAGCAATACAAAATGGATTTTCTCTCCCTTGTTGAAAATCTCAAGATACCCAAGTTCTTGGCTCCCTGTTGTCTTCCCCCAGGGAATACACATATTTGCATCTCATTCAAAAAAAAAGGCCAAAAGCTAGATTGGTATCCTCTCAGAAGTGAACCACCTACTATCGGTTCGGTTCAGTTCAGTTCATTGCAGTCACTCAGTTGGGTCTGACTCTTTGCGACCCCATGAATTGCAGCACGCCAGGCCTCCCTGTCCATCACCAACTCCCGGAGTTCATTCAAACTCATGTCCATCGAGTCGGTGATGCCATCCAGCCATCTCATCCTCTGTCGTCCCCTTTTCCTGCTGCCCCCAATCCCTCCCAGCATCAGGGTCTTTTCCAATGAGTCAACTCTTTGCATGAGGTGGCCAAAGTATTGGAGTTTCAGCCTCACATCAGTCCTTCTAATGAACACCCAGGACTAGTCTCCTTTAGGATGGACCAGTTGGATCTCCTTGCAGTCCAAAGGACTCTCAAGAGTCTTCTCCAACACTACAGTTCAAAAGCATCAATTATTCGGCACTCAGCTTTCTTCACAGTCCAACTCTCACATCTACACATGACCACAGGAAAAACCGTAACCTTGACTAGATGGACCTTTGTTGGCAAAGTAATGTCTCTGCTTTTCAATATGCTGTCTAGGTTGGTCATAACTTTCCTTCCAAGGAGTAAGTGTCTTTTAATTTCATGGCTACAATCACCATCTGCAGTGATTTTGGAGCCCCAAAAAATAAAGTCTAATACTGTTTCCCCATCTATTTCCCATGAAGTGATGGGACCAGATGCCATGATCTTCATTTTCTGAATGTTGAGCTTTAAGCCAACGTTTTCCACTCTCCTCTTTCACTTTCATCAAGAGGCTTTTTAGTTCCTCTTCACTTTCTGCCATAAGGGTGGTGTCATCTGCATATCTGAGGTTATTTATATTTCTCTGGGCAATCTTGATTCAAGCTTGTGCTTCCTCCAGCCCAGTGTTTCCCATGATGTACTCCGCATATGAGTTAAATAAGCCGGGTGACAATTATACTATTGGCTGCTGCTGCTAAGTCACTTCAGTCGTGTCCGACTCTGTGTGACCCCATAGATGGCAGCCCACCAGGCTCCCCAGTCTCTGGGGTTCTCCAGGCAAAAACACTGGAGTGGGTTGCCATTTCCATACCCACAAAACAAAGTTCTAAGGGGAAAGGACAAATGCCTGTGGCTTGGGCCCTTACAGAGACCAAGAAATACAATGATCCTACAGAAAACAAGTTTTGACAAGTGAGGGACAAAGGACATGGTAGGATTATGACCAGCCATTGCCAAAGGTGAGGGTCAAAAATAAAATATGAAAATCAGAGGGGGAAAACCTTACACAGAGACACAACTGAAGCAAGAACCAAATGCCAGCAAAAGACAGAAACCTGACAGGAAAAAGATTGTCAGAAAGGAAATGCAACAGAAGTGAAATGCAAGACCATCAAGAAAAGACATGCAGCCTGTAAGAGAGCAAAGAAGAAAGAAGAGGATTTTTCCTGAGCAAGGAGGCCAGTGAGATGATAAGACCGCTTCTCCAGCTATCTCCATCTGAACAAGCACATTCCTGCTGCTGGGGTTGGTGTGATTTGGTGTTTAAGTCAGAAACAATAGTAACTTGGTAAACATTTATAGACCCAATATTTTTATGATTTTGAAGTTAAAAACTCTCAGATGTCAATTACACCCAGACTAGCAAATCTTCCCTCCAAACCCCAAAGCCTTCAGGATGTTCCAACTATATGGAGCTAAGAGAAGTATTTGGAGTAGGTTTTATTACTGCCATTCTGGGGCATTGGGATTTCAGGAGTCTACTTGGGGCAAATGACACCTCTATGGGGGAAGAGGAGGGAGAAGAGTTTGGCTCCAGCTGTGCTACATTCAGCAGCTTATTGAGAGAATTGCTTCGCTTTAAAACAGACATAAGCTGGTGTGTGTGAGTCAAGCTATTTCTAGAAATGTGTTTAAAAAGCATGTCCAGAGGTTGCCACATTAGAAGCTCTCTGTGCAGAATATTAGCCTTTTACTCCTTGTTCCTCAGCTCTTCCCCAAAGCCCTTTGTCCTCCACAGGTTGGTTCAAGAACTCCCAAGACTGGAGAGAGCCTCCCTCACAGGAGGAAGCAGCCTAGATGGGTATGCAAACCCAGTGAGCCACCTTAATTAGCTTCTTTGTCTGTACAAACATTTCCTCTCAGCCCTACTTAACAATCAGCAGTCATGATGAGCTCTAATTACAATGATAAATTGGGCCTGGGGCAGCCACCTCCTGCTCCATCATTAAAGGGGACTGTTTACAGGGGCCTTTGCAGTCAGTCCATCTCCTTAGCACTAGAAAGACACCACAGCTCACAGCAGTCACTGGAGGTGAACAGGAGCACCCAGGGTGGCCGAGAGCATCAGGCACTCGGTGGCACCAGCAGCAGCTCAGAGCTCTGCGTTCTGCACAGTTAAGAAAACGCATCTGCTCAACGCGAGGAGTGGACCATGGGCCTGGGGAACAAATCAGCACGTCCTTAGCATTTACTAAGTCCAGATGTCTTTATCTTCTGGGCAGGAAGTCAGAGTCTGTCCAGATGGCATCTTGATTGCTTTCAGCTCAGCTGATTAAATTTCTAAGGCTGACATCTCTTCCAAATACCCTCTCCATTCTATGAAAATGGGCTTGTTAAACAGTGCCAGAAAGAGTCCCTGAAGACGGCAGACTAAGAGGGCCCAGTTGCAAACCTGAATGCCTGGGACACAGTGCCAGGCAAATTTCCTGCCATGTGGCTGAGGTTCTGGGATTTTTTTCACTACAGCAACAGAATTTCTGGACAGGAAGTGTTGAGGGGCGAGACCGTGACTGGACCCAAGATCTAGGTAGGAGACCTGGCTCCTCCACTTTCTGACATGTGACCTTGTGAATATCCTTAAGCCCCTCTGACCTCGGTTTACTCACCTATAAGCCTGGGATAACAAAAAGACCTACTGCAACAAGTTGCTTTGAAGATTTATGAGATAATGCACATCAAGTGCTTACAAAAGTACCAAGCACATAGTAAATGATCCCTGTGCATGCTTAGTCACTTAGTCGTGTCTCTTTGCAACCCCATGGACTGTAGCCCACCAGGCTCCTCTGTCCATGGAATTCTCCAGATAATACTGGAGTGGGTTGCCATTCCCTTCTCCAGGGGATCTTCCCAACCCAGGGATTTAAACCAGGTCTCCTGCATTGCAGGTGGATTTTTTACCATAAGGATACACCACCCCCCTGCCCAGCCCCATATCCACAGGTAGTGCATTCATGGATTCAACCAACCATGGGTGGAAAATATTTGGGAAAAATTCTAGAAAATTCTAGAAAGCAAAACTTGAATTTGTTACACACCAGCAGTTGTTTACACAACATTTACATGGAAAATTCAGCAGTGGCCACAGGACTGGAAAAAGTCAGTTTTCATCCCAATCCCAAAGAAGGGCCATGCCAAAAAATGTTCCAACTAGTGCACAACTGCACTCATTTCACATGCCATCAAGAGAGTGAGTGAAAGTCGCTCAGTCGTGTCCAACTCTTTGCAACCCCATGGCCTGTAACCTGCTAGGCTCCTCTGGCCATGGAATTCTCCAGGCCAGAATACTAGAGTGAGTAGCCAGTCCCTTCTCCACAGGATCTTCGAAACCCAGGGATCTAACCCAGGTCTTCCACATTGGAGGTGGATTCTTTACCATCTGAGCCACCAAGGTAATGTTCAAAATCCTTCAAGCTAGGCTCCAACAGTACATGAACCAAGAACTTCCAGATGTACAAGCTGGATTTAGAAAAGGAACAGGAACCAGAGATCAAATTGCCATCATCCATTGGGTCAGAGAAAAAGCAAGGAAATTCCAGAAAAACATCTACTTCTGCTTAATCGACTATGCTAAAGCCTTTGACTGTGTGTTTCACAAAAACGATGGAAAAATCTTAAAGAGATGGGAATACCAGACCACCTTACCTGCCTCCTGAGAAATCTCTATGCATATCAAGAAGAAACAGTTAGAACCAGACTTGGAACAATGGACTAGTTCCAAATTGGGAAGGGAGTACGTGGAGATTGTAAGTAGTCACCCTGTTTATTTAACTTTTATGTAGAGTACATCATGCAAAATGCCAGGCTGGATGAAGCTCAAGCTGCAATCAAGATTGCCAGAAGAAGTATCAATAACCTCAGATATGCAGACAATAGCACTCTAATAGCTGAAAGTGAAGAGGAACTAAAGAGCCTCTTGATGAAGGTGAAAGAGGAGAGTGAAAACCTGGCTTAAAACTCAACATTCAAAAAGCTAAGATCATGGCATCTGGTCCCATCACTTCATGACAAATAGATGGGGAAACAATGGCAATAGTGACAGACTTTATTTTCTTGGACTCCAAAATCACTGGGGACAGTGACTGCAGCCATGAAATTAAAAAATGCTTGCTCCTTAGAAGAAAAGCTGACAAACATAGAGTATTAAGAAGCAGAAACATCACTTTGTCAGCAAAGGTCCAAATGGTCAAAGCTATGGTTAGTCATGTAAAGATGGTGGGAGTTGGACCATAAAGAAGGCTGAGCACTGAAGAATTGATGCTTTCAAAGTGTGGTGCTAGAGAAGACTCTTGAGAGTCCCTTGGACAGCAAGGAGATCAAACCAGTCAATACTAAAGGAAATCAACCCTGAATGTTCATTGTTAGAACTGATGCTGAAGTTAAAACTTCAACATTTTGGCCACCTGATATGAAGAGCCAACTCATTGGAAAAGACCCTGATGTTGGGAAAGATTGAGGGCAGGAGGAGAAGGGGACGACAGAGGATGACAGGAGTTGAATGGCATCACTGACTCAATGGACATGAGTCTGAGTAAACTCCAGGACATCGTGTAGGACAGGGAGGACTGGCGTGCAACAGTCCATGGGGTTGTAAAGAGTCAGACATGACTGAGCCACTGAACTGAACTGACAGGCATTAGAATTAATCTAGAGATGATTTAAAGTATACAGGATGATGTCATAGGTTCTATGCAAATCTGACACCATTTTATGTGAGACTTGAGCATCTGCGGATGCTGCTTTCCCTTGGAGTCCTGGAACCAGTGACTCACAGATATTTGAGATGACTGTAGTCTTGCTAGTTTTTGTTCCCAGCTTTACTTTGCCTTCTGCAGAGATG
Organism: Oryx dammah; assembly: GCF_014754425.2. Classification (NCBI taxonomy): domain Eukaryota; kingdom Metazoa; phylum Chordata; class Mammalia; order Artiodactyla; family Bovidae; genus Oryx; species Oryx dammah. Next base: position 58,891,374 of record NW_024070204.1, on the reverse strand, counting down.
CTTCTTTAAAACACAAACTTTCATGAGGGCAAGGGACCATGCATATGTTTCTATCAGAAATAATAAGTAATCCTTTATAGTCCTTTACGGGTTACCTTTCTTTCACAAGCATCCTTGAGAGATCCCAGGGCAGACAGTATTTCTCTTTCACAGAAGCTGAGACTCTAGGAGGGCAATGGCTTGTCCAAGGTCACATCAGTAGCAGTGTCTGAGGATAAAAAAAGCTGTTGAACTCCTCTGTGCTGCACACACTCCTACGTGCTACAGATCCTGTGCTCACATGAGGAAGTGAGTGCCACACGTGGAGTAGAGGAATGAACATGCTCCCGTCCGACCACAGTCATCTCGTCCCCAACAAATGCTTCTGGTCAGGCTGACAGGACATGCTGAGGACCGCCATGATGAAGAAAGGAGGCCATTGCGCGAATTTACAGAAATTGTGGCCTATCTCTTGCTGTTTTACAAACTCCTTTCCTCCCATGCTTCACTCTAAAGGGCTGTGGGAACTTAAACTAATACTACACTCTCAGTAAAAAGCATCTCAAGGGACAGGATGTGGAAAATGTTCCAGAAGGCCTAAAAGTCAATGACTTAATAATACTATGAATAATCTCAACTCTTGAGAATGCTAGACTCGTGTTTTCTTTTACATTCTTAAAAGAAAAAGGAAATGGCATGGTTGGATTAAGTTATTTTAAAGTTTATTTTTAGCTTTAAAATTTTTGATGTTAATGGACTACTATTAGGACCACTTTTATTTCAGAGTGTTTTTCTGAGAATTCCAATTCCCAGACCTGTGCTCTAGTCCCCACATTTCAGTGCCTATTAATATCATATTCATTTAAAGCTTAAGAGGAAAGCTGTAAAGATGCCTTTAAAATCCCTGCCTTTATAAAACACACCAGGTGAAAGAAAAGTTAGTAAATGGCACTCACTGTTAATTAGAAGTTAAAGCTGAACAAATATTCTATTAAGTTACACATATTTCTAGAACCACTTGTGTATAACTGGGTGACCACAGAATAGTGGAATCTATAGTTTTAGAGAAATGTACCAAATCAGAGAGTTTTTTAATTGTTATAATGGCCCACGGGAATAGGTATTTCCAATATTGATCATCTCTGGGAGAGAGAAATTCTGGGGCAAGAAGAACACCCCCTTTTCCTGAGTGCAAAGCCAAGAAGCCTTGGGCTCTGAGACATGAAAAGTCTTAGAGTATTTTTTGTGATGGGGGGAGTTGGCAATGCCATGGGAAGACACTATACCTGCTTTCATTGTGGTGGCGATGGTGGCATCAGTTTACATGGTAGAGAAAGAGCCTGGAGCAGCAGGATCAAGGCTGGCATATTGAAGCCCCTGACACAACTGAGCTTGGACTCAAGCAGGACATAAGAAGAGCCATGTGGCCTCTCCAGGTGGAAGAGGCCCACGAGCATTGCCTGTTCTGTCTAGTCTGGGGGCTTCCCAAGAGCCATCAACTGCAAAGGTAGCAGCCAGACAGCATGACACACAGGCTTGCGGGCTCTGTTCACACTCTTAGAGACAAGGGGGGGCAACTTACAACCATTATGACTGTGAACTGTGTGTCATAAGAACTTAGTAACACAAATAAATATGGAGAAATACAATGATAAGGAGTAAAACTGACCATAAAATGCATTTAAATAGTCAAGTTAAAGGAGAATTTTATATGCAAGTAGATTTAACCATCTGGAGACAGAGGGGAAAGCAGGCATGACCCAAAAAGCAGAACAAAAACTAAATGTACAAGAAGGGGAAAAAAAATACAGTTTAATACCAACTGGTACCCATAAGCTGAAACGGATATTAAACATCTAGTTCTTTGCTAAAATTGAATCACAAAAGCATATTTTGGTTTGCTGCTGCTGCTAAGTCACTTCAGTCATGTCCGACTCTGTGTGACCCCATAGACGGCAGCCCACCAGGCTCCCCCATCCCTGAGATTTTCCAGGCAAGAACACTGGAGTGGGTATTGGTTTGCACACCCTTAAGAAAAAGCAATTAGCCCTAGTCATTGCTAAGAAAGGGTAGAAAGAGCCAGACAAGGTATATAAGAACTCCACATGGTTTCCCAGACTATAATTGCCTTGAAACACACAAAAGTGAGTACACAGGCCTCCCAGACATAAAAGTGGGGAGTCACCCATAGGGTGACAGCTGACCCAAGGGATGAACTTTATGGAAATCAGGTGGAAAACAAGACACAATACAATAACAACAAAGAATGGTTTGGGGTTTACATGTAAATATGTAAAATAATTCAAGTAATATGTACTTGAATTTTATGAAAATTTCTACAGTCCACAGATCTGTTGTTTCTCCACTGACATGGGTACCAATCTGTAGAAATAAAAGAGTTACCTGTGCCTTTTTTCATCTTCTCATATCGCTCTCCATATCTCTGCAAGAACTGGTCCTTATAACAGGTGATGGCAGTCCATCTCTCAAAGGCGTTGTGAATAAATTGAGTTTGTAGCAGTCATGATGTGCATTGCTCCAGCCAAAGCTCTCTATTTTTCATATTTTCTCAGAAGGGTTAAGACCACCTACCTACATTAGTAAAGAAATAGCAATTGTCAACAAAAAGCCAGTGTAACTCTGTTTTATTGGCTCAAGTCAATGACTGTTAAATAAGTAAAATGAAATCTTTGTTTGGAAATAGAATGATAGGATTTTTCAGATGGAGAAATGCCTTGTCAAGAGTCCAGCCCCATCATTTTACTGATAAGGAAATCAAGACAGAGAGACTTTCCCAAATGCATAACTAGTTAACGGCAAAGCTAGGACCAGAATTCAAGGTAGTGCCTTTCTTGGAAGATTTGGAAAATATTCATATATACAGACGGTTAGGGTCTGTAATGCTGAACTTGTGATACAGTTGAAGGAATGATATTTTTAACCTAGAAAGGGGGATAGTTCAGGGAGATAATGACTATAATCAAATACCTGAAGGACAGACAAGTAGTAAGAGGGCTTGAACTTGTCTTCCCGGCCAGAGGAAACAAGGTTAATTATGAGAAGATAAGAGGAAAGACTTTAGTAGGTCAGTATAAGATAAAAGCCTTTAAGCAGTCAAAATATGCCAAAACAATTTGTTGGGGGATAGTAAGCTTTCTGTCACCAGAGAAACTTCAGAAAATACAAGAAAATACTGTAGTGTGTATGTTTTGTCCACAGAAAGGAGTGTGGAGGAGAAAATTCAGGCATGATAATCATTTGGATAGGGTGACCTTTAAGAGTATGTGGTCCTTTACAACCTGGGACCAAATAAGGGTTTCATTCTTGCCTCCAAGCTCTACAAGCTCTAAAACCTATCTTCCTATCTGTTTGCAATAGTTTAAATTTTAATCTATTTCATATTTCAGGGTATTATGCCCTGAATATTTGATTTGAATGCTGTGGCAGAAGGTCACTCGTATTCATTTATTTTCTTTTATACACTTGCAGAGAGTCTTTAGAATCCATTATGCAAACACATGCAGATCATATGCAAATCGCATGGCCTCAGAAAATGACAAAATCTTATGGTCTTAACTGAGCCATCAAACCTTTCTTTAAGAAGGCAAGTATAATATTCCTTTTGAATGTCTCTGGGGCAGGAGACAACTTCCTGAGAGTGATATTTACATGATGTTGGAATTGGTTACTCAGAGGAGTTTTTGCCTCACATTCTTCACATTTATGTAGAACTTTGAGGTTAAGAAAGCATTTTCACGTAAACGATCCTCATAATTACCGTTTGATCCTCGTAATTACCCTGTGGTGTTGGCAGAACAGGAATTGGAATTCTTGTTCTATTATTCAGATGGGAAGTAGAAAAGGTAAACCACCTGCCCAGCTCTGCTCCCTTGATGAACGATGGATCTGAGACTTTGGAGTAGACTTTCTTTCAGTCTAAACCTCTTCATGACACTAAAATGCATATCTTCTTTAAAGCAAGGTGCTTGTCATCAGGCTGGGTTTGCTTGGATGGATGGCATTTTGCCAAAAGCATCTTTGAAGGTGCTTCTGTTGATGAAGATGGCATTTTACAGGTGGCCAGAAAAGTCTAATTATTTGTAATAGCCCCAGCACAGAGCCAAGTCCATAGTGTCTCCAACCCTCCCTCCCTTGCTTTTTATTCACATCTGCTCTGAAATCTCTGGATGAAGAACTTTCCTTAACTTGTCCACTTTTCAGCTTTTTCAGGAGAGAGAATTTTTTCTTAAACTATGCAGAGTAACAGCACGGTCTCTTCAATGAGCCTGTCTGGATCTGAAAGATCCACCACTGTCAATTTGCATGTGTGTGTGTGTGTGTGTGTGTGTGTGTGTGTGTGTCTAGTCACTCAGTCATGTCTGACTCTTGTGGCCCCATGGACTATAGCCTGCCAGGTGTCTCTGTCCATGGAACTTCCCAGTCAAGAATACTGGAATGGGTTGCCATTTCCTCCCCTAGGGGATCTTCCCCACCCAGGGATTGAACCTGTGTCTTCTATGTCTCCTGCATTGCAGGCAGATTCTTTTCCCATTGAGCCATCAGGGAGGCTCATGTGGTCTTGGACAGGTCATTTATTCCTCTAATTATCAGTTTCTACATCCATAAAATGGGGGAAATAGCACCTCTTTGATAGAATATGTGATGAGGAGATATACACAAAAGAAAACCTGCTTAGAGTCTGACATAATATGTGTTCAATAAACGGTAGCTACTATAAGTATCATATTAGTGGTGGTAACGCAGTAATGGTGGTACCTCAAGGCATTGTGAACTCCAGTGCTAAGAACTGGCTCTTGGGAACGGAATGGGAGGACAGTAATGCCAAGTATCTCTTATATGCCAAAGGACTGAAAACCGACAATGTTTGAGGCAGCTGAATTCAGCCCAGTGAGGAATGAATGAAATTTAACTTTCTTTAATCACTATTGTATCTTGCCTCATAATGCGGGTAGTTGCAGTCCTATTTCAAGGCTATTTCTAAGAAGAAATAGAGCCAAGGCTGACATCCTTAACTCTGCTCTCTCTGAGCCGGACTGCTCTGTATATGGCAGTGACCTTTACTTCCCTGGGTGACCTTGGGAAGGGATTTCATGGCAGCCGCTTCAGCAAGCTTGAATCACTGGGTCATGGGATGGATTTGTCTTCCTCCTATACCGAGACTAGATGTGGGGACCGCGGAGGAGGCTGAGGCAGCAGCTCCACCCTCTTTCTGGGATGACCCTGCTCCCTCTTGCCCTAGTTCCCGGGTCCAGCAGCTGCCCCTGGAGGGCACCTTCCCTCCACGCCCGCAGAGTGCTCTGCCCTTCCAGTGCACCCCAGTCCCTTTCCTGGTCACTCATCCAGGCTAACTAACAAGGTGGCCTCCTCCATGAGGACAGCCTCCTGCTCCCACAAGCTTCTTTCATGGAGAGGGACTTTCATGGAGAGGAAGCTTGCTGAGGGTCACTAGGAACCATGGTCTGAGTGTCCATGTGACCAGAGCAAGGGGACTGCACAACTGATTTCTGTTTGCCAGAAGTGCCTGGGTCATTCTGAGGTTGGGTGCTCAGCTATTTTTGGCAAGAATGAGTCCTATGCAAAAGGGACTTCCCCTTTTTTGCAGCACAAAGCCACCAAATGCTGAGCAGTCAAGAGTATTTCTTATTCCCAGATTACCCTCTGAGCACCTCTCTGGCTGCCAGATTACCAAGGTTGTCATAGCTTGATTCGATTTCTCAGCTCCAGGCTTTAGCTAACCGTACCAGGCTGGGTGGCCTCGGTCCTGGGAATGGCTCCCTGTGTCAGCTGCTTCCTGTTGGTGGTGCTGATTTCTGCCGGCTGTAAAGCCATCCCCTCCTCAGATCCGAAGTGCACTGAGGTGAGTCCAGCCTATTTGTCTTTGTCCAGATTCAACTGCCGGGAAATGTTGAGATTCAGCATGCAGTCGTATCTGAGCCTTGGTGTTCCAATATCCACTGTCTTTAAAAGGGCAATGGGGTATGTAGAACTTTTTCTTTGCTGTGAATAAGGAGCCAAAGAGCTCTACTGGGGAGGTGTACTCACTGATTCCTAGTAGGAAGAGGTGAGAGTTGTTCTCCTCTGCACATAATTTCCCCCAAATAATCCCAGTTGGGACATAAAATGTCAACAAGGTCCTAGTGCAAAGAGCAGAGCTCCAAGCCTGCTTCCTAGCATAAAGGAGCTGTTTGTCCAACCTCCCACCATAGGGCGACTATCCCAAAGAGTCCTTCAGTTTCCTGGCATTCAGGGTGGAGGTAAGTGAAGACCACCTGTGCCAGGATTTAGAGAAGAGAAAGATCATTCTGAATGAACCTGGCTTTCTCCTCGAGTCAGACCCTCCATCTGTTTCACTAAACCCACAGGAGTAACAGCTGAGAGTAGAGCCAAATTGTACCTTCTGTCTTGGACCATAGCAATGTTTATCGACCTCTGGGAAGTTCTTGGGGCTTCCGAAGTGGCTCAATGATAGAGAACCCGTCTGCCAATGCAGGAGACATAAGAGATGAGGGTTTGATTCCTGGGTTGGGAAGATCCCCTGGAGGAGGGCATGGCAACCCACTCCAGTATTCTTGCCTGGAGATGCCCATGGACAGAGCAGCTTGCAGGCTAGAGTCCATGGGTTTGCAAGAGTTGGGCATGACTGGAGGCGACTTAGCAATCACGCATGCACAGGAAGTTCTTGGTCAGGGTGATGAGATAGAGAAAGAAAAAGGGATCATTCTCTTACCATCTTCCTCCCTTTACCTCTGATCCCATCAGGTATCCGGCACCACATGGCCTGTCAGACAAGGGCTGTGGACAGGAAGGACTATCAGTCTCAGTGGCTGAGTGGGCTGCTTTCCTAGTTTGGAGCTGAATGACAAAAAAGAGGCAGGAGTAGCTCAGTGGAGAAAAGCAGAGCCTAAGACCCAGGGTCAGGAGAATCAGGGAAAGTGGGGCAAGGACCTGCCAGACAAGAGGAAGAACAGAAGCCAGGACTTTAACAAGGCCTAGGAGCAGAAAGCAATAGGACCTTGTTAGTCTTGTGCATGTATGATCAGAAGGTAAGTCATGTCCAACTCTTTACAACCCCATGGACTGCCAGCCTCCTCTGTCCATGGAATTTTCCAGGAAAGAATACTGGAGTGGGTTGTTGTTTCCTTCTCCAGGGGATATTCCTGACCCAGGGATCGAACCTACATCTCCTGCATCGGCAGGTGGATTCTTTACCCCGAGCCACCTGGGAAGCGTTGTTGATCTGATATTGGGATGGAATCAGGATGCGCGTTCAGACCAAAAGGAAGTACAGTGCCCAGGGGAAATTGCTCCATCTGCTACAATAGTGTACCGCAGACCAGATGGTGCCAACAACAGGAACCTACTTTGGTACAACTCTGCAGGCTAGAAGTCCAAGATCAAGGTGTCAGCAAGGTTGCTGAGGCCCCTTTCCTTGGCTTATTGATGGCCTTCTTCTCAGGCCCTATCCTGAAAACAAGGGTTTGGTTCTGTTTTGAGTTCAGTAAACTTTTTATTGAAGTAAAATTTACATACAGAAAAGTCTACCACCCCTAAGGGCAGAGCTCAGTGAGTTTTCACCAAGTGGACACATCCATGTGAGCGGCCTGCAGAACAAAACGCAAAACCTTCTCAGCACCTACAAAGCCCTCCCGTGTCTCCTCCAGATCACCAGCCCCTCAGGCCCTCCAGCATTCTCACTTCTATCACCAAAAATGGATTTTGCCTCTTTTTTGTTTTGTATACCTGAGACTAGTGTATACTCTCTGTATCTGTTGCTCAATATCAAGCTTATGAGATTTATCGACGATGTTGTGTGCAGCCACCATGGGCTCGTTTCCATCACTGAATGGTATTTTGTTGCGTTGCTGTTGTTTGCTAGGTCGTGTCTGACTCTCTTGCGACCCTGTGGACTGTAGCCCGCCTGGCTCCTCTGTCCATGGGATTATCCAGGCAAGCATACTGGAGTGGGTTGCCATGCCCTCCTCCAGGGGATCTTCCCAACCCAGGGATAGAACCCATCTCTTGCATTTCCTGCATTGGCAGGCAGATTCTTTGGAAGCTCCACATTCTTATCTAGGTCTTCAGTAAACAAATAAACAAATACTTATTAGGTATATATCAAGGAGTAGATGTATTTCATCATAGGGTACACATATGTTTAACTTTAGTAAATATTGCCAGTTTTCAACATGTTAGTATCCATTTATTCTCACCAGCAGTGGATATAAGTTCTGATTGCCCCAATGCCTCACAAACATTTGCTATTGTTTAAGAACATTAGCTATTCTGATGGATGAGTAGGGGCATTTCACTGTGCCCCTGATAATTATTTTCCTGATAATTAAATTGAGTATATTTGTGTATTTCTGTGTGTATGTCTGTGTGCGTAAGTGCCTTTTCCAATCTTTGGCTCATTTTCTCTTAGACTGTTCACCAGTTTTTGGTTTTGTTTTTGTTTTTTGGTAGTAGTTCTTTATGTATTCTGGATACAGTTTCTTTATCAGATTGCAAATATCTTCTACTCTGTGGCTTGCCTTTTCATTCTAAATATTTTTTGAAGAACAGAAGTCCTTAATTTTAACATAGCTTGATTTATCATTTTTCTTTTATTTATTTTAAGTGAATGTCTATTTTGTTTAAGAAATTTTTGCCAGCCCAAAGCAACAAAGATATTATCCTGTATCTTCTTTTGGACGTTTTATCATTTTTTATCATTTTGTATTTATTTCTAAGTTTCACATGTAAATTTACAGTCCATCTGGAATTATTATTATTGTTTTTGCATGTGATGTAGAGGAGGAGTCAAGATGAATTTTTAAATAAAACTTTTCATTTGAAAAAAATGTCAAACCTTGAAAAATTCTGAAATATTCTCAAAATATTATAATGTATGCAGACAAATACTCCACACAGAATCTTCCGTGTTTAAATGGAATGTATGTATGCATGTGTGTGTATCGTAAGTAACAAAATTAGATCTATGACCAAGTGTCTGAAGGTTGGTAAATATGCAAACCATAGCTGGAGTTCAGCCTTCTGTGATTTGGATTCACCTGATATTTTAGATGTGCTCTTGAATTATTGCTTGTGAATATAGGCATGCCTGCTCCTTTCAGATGACTATTTGTCATTGTACACTCACTAAGTCATATCCAACTTTTTGCAACACCATGTACTGCAGCACACCAGGCTTCCTGTCCTTCACTATCTCCCAGAGTTTTCTCAAACTCATATCCATTGAGTCGGTGATGCCACCCAAACCATCTCATCCTCTGTCATCCCCTTCTCCTCCTGCCCTCCATCTTTCCCAGCATCAGGGTCTTTTCCAATGAGTCAGCTCTTGGAATCAGGTGGCCAAAGTATTGGAGCTCTAGAATCAGTCCTTCCAATGAACATTCAGAGTTGATTTCCCAGATGACTATTCAGTCCCCTCAAACCCATGGTAGGAGACAATCCTTCATGTCCAGGTATGGGGGAAAGTGCTTAGTAAAGCTCTGTTTTAAGAGAACTCCAAGTTCATGATACACGGGCTTCCCAATAACTCTAGACAGTGACAGTGATGTTTCAATGATCCAGGGAGATGCTGACTTTTCTTGTGGGCACTTGATGTATATTACCTTGTTAATCCTCAGAGCTGGTCTACCAAGAGAGGTTATTGATAGCTGAGCAAAACAGGAGGCTCAGAGAACACAGCTTGGTAGTTGAGAGCTGGAATGTGAACTCAAGCAGTCTGCCTCAAGACACACAGAAAGTGAACTGCTTTTAATCTCAGTGCCCTTTGCCTGGAGTCAGGTTGCCAACAGAGTTTTAGGGATATGACCTCGTCAGAGTTTTTTGTTTTATTTTCAGAGAGTAACTGATACTCTGGGATTTGACTCAGTCAAATTGCTGTTTCTGGATAGAAAGAGGTGATTAGCGAGGGAAGGTTGGAGTTCAGTGTCCAGATTCCCCATGCCTGGGGAGCTGGCTGCTGCTGCGGGTGCCAAGTGCAGAAGGGACATCCAGACAGGTGGGAATCAGTGCGTGTGTGAAACTCAGAGAATCTGAAGTCAGAAAAGGATCTCAGCACTTGTGAGGCAAGAAATACTGTGTGGTGGGAGGGAGTCAGAGATACAGCAGGAAGAAGCAAAGTAAGATCATGATTGAAAAAATGCAAATGAATACCTGGAGGGAAAAGGGACTGCAGACACAGATGGAGCATTTGGGCGCCCCGATCTGTGTAATGGCACCGCTCTGAGGTGGGGCTGGAGAAAAAGGGATGGGCATGGGTCCCAGTGCAAATGCCCGTGACTGGAATAGAGGTGGGCATGGGTCAGTTGTCCTGAATACCACGGTGCTTTGCCTCAGCCCTGAGTAAGTTCACATCCAGAAGGGTCCAGACTGCAGTGGAATGGCCAAAGCAGAAGAGTGAGAAAGTGACTTTGGAAACTGACCCCAGACTGAGGTCTAGCAACCAAATCTGGGTTTATAGGAAGTGGTCACGTGGGGCTCAAAGAAACCACAGGGCTGCAAAAGCAGTGGTGGGTATCTGCCTAGAAAAGCAACTGAACATGTGGTCCTCGCAGCTGACCCAGCCCTGAGCACAGTGGCAGTGACCACATAGCTGGGACACAGGATTTCTCTTCTACACCCCACCCTTTCAGGCTCCTTACTATTATGTCTGCTGCCCAGGAATCCTGTGCTATGCTATGGGAGCTCACTCTTAGGAAGTTTCACTGTGAAAACTGTCAGCGAGAAAGACACAATCTCACTGATACAGTTTTACAAAAAGTGTGTAACCTGAATCAGATCATGAGGAAACAAACCACAGAGAAGGAAAATCCTGCAAACTGCTAGCCAGGATTCTTAAAAAAATTAATCAATGTCAGTAGAGATCATGAAAGGCTGAAGAGTCTGCTCAGATTAAAGGAGACAGAAGGATGTGGAAATGAGAGACAATGATTGAATGGAAATGTGATGTAAAAGCCATGTTGAGGAGCCCAGAATAGTCTCTGAAATGTGCTTGGTTTTCAAATTTTCTTATGAGTTCTTATCATTTGCCTCATTCCTTAGGAATCAAGGGCAGATAATTCACTGCAGTTTACCTAACTAGAGATTATTGAAGGTTACAACCCAGGCTTCCAGTGAGCTTCTCAGTCCTCCTGGGAAGGGTTGTGCTCTGGTTCTTGGGTTTTCACTGGGTTGAAACTGAGCTATCCCTTTCCATTTGCTAGGCCACTGGTTCAGGAGAGCTCATATCCCTTTCAACTTTTGGAATCACATTAACACAGTGAAGTGCTTAGTGAAGCATACGAGAGGAGTAATTTAGTTGTCACAGAAATGTATATATTCTGGAAAAGGAGGGAATTGCCAATGCCGAGACTTTTACTGCAGGGCCAGAACAGAGCAAGACAAACTGAGGGAAGGCCCCATTTCTCCATGTATTTATGACGTCAGTGATGCCAGAGGAGATCAGAAAAGAAAACTGGGTCTCCTCAAAGCTAATCTGAACCTCAGAAGGTGTACATACATCTTCTCCCTGGGTCTTCTCTCTTCATGGGGACCAAGAGGGATCTCACAGCATGTGTTTTCCCTCACCAGTTGACTAAATTTAAAATAAATTTTAAAATTTAAATTTAAAAAAATTTAAATATATTTTAAAGGCCAAGTGTGCATTGCAAGGGCATTCTGTGGATTTGTGGCAGTGCCTGAAGGACTTTGGGTCTATGAAACAATTATGGATGACAAGGGATTATAAATATGGCATTTTCACCGATGACTTTGTAACATTGTTACAATGTAGAAGAAAACTGGACTTCTCTGGTAGCTCAGATGGTAAAGAATCTGCCTGTAATGCAGGAGACCTGGGTTTGACCTCTGGGTAGGGAAGATCCCCTGGAGAAAGGTATGGCAACCCACTCCAGTATTCTTGCCTCAAAAATTCCATGGACAGAGGAGCCTGGTTGGCTACAGTCCGTGGGGTCACAAAGAGTCAGACATGACTGAGCGACTAACACTTTCATGTAGAAGAAAACCAGTGACTTCCTGTAAATGAGCGTACTCAGTGTTGCCAAAAACAAGAGCCTGGCTAAGCAGAAGTCGGAGAGTGAGTAAGGCAAAAAGCAATTAAAATGGCGACACCTCTAAATCAAAGCACTTCAGGGTAAAGGCAGATGAGTGCCATCTTCTGTGTGCAGTTAAGCAGACCCGTTTGCAGCTCAGCATGAGGAAAGCTGCTGATGCAGATTTCAGTGGGGCAGGCCATTCCCTATCTGGGGCAGTCTCAATGGGGCCTCTGGGGAGGACACCATGTGGCCTGGAGAAAGCAGGGCCTGAAAGGTGCGATGAAATCAAGTGGAGCCTGAGATGAGCTGAGAGATGGTCCGTGGTTCTGGAATGTCTATCTTCTTTGTGTCTCCAAGTTGTACTTCTCTTGGAGAAGCATTTCTTTCTTTCCCTGGAGCTTCCCAATGCAATATATACCCCACCAGACCTTCACACCTGTCCCACCACGCTTTATCCTAAGGCATCAGCCAGATAAATTTATGAGCCCATAATTCTAAGGGCCTCTAATGAACCCCTTCACATTTTTACCTGCTTAGTCCAAGATCTGTAACTTGAGTTAGCACATCTAGCAAGCAGTAAGCAGCAGATGTGAGAACACTTGATTCTCACATCAGCATGTGGGACCCAGCATGAGGAAGTCCTCTGAATTTACATGCAGAGCTGTGCCCTATGCTGGCTCTGGTATCAGCAGCCTGCAGTTTCAGAGATCCTAAACTGAGTCATACTTCAAGATTATAAGACCTTATGACCTAAGGTCTGTGCCATGCTGCTAATTCTTTTCTTTTTTAAACATTAAGAAAATTTCTAAACATATACAAAAATGGTTAGTTATAGGGAACCTTGTACGGATCACTCCACATTCAGCAACCACCAACATTTTGGCTACTAATTTCCTCCATCCACTCTCTCCTTTTTTGCCAAAGTATTTCAAAGCAAATCTCCACCATCACGTCATTTTGCCTCTAAAACCTTCAAAAAGTAACTCAAAATAAGAACATCTCTCCTACATAATTACAAGGTCATTATCATTAACAAAATTTGCAGTTCTTTAATATTCTATAATATCCTGTCCTCATTTGAAGTTCTCTTACAATATTTTCCCAAATGCCTTATTTGAATCAGAATCTAAAGAAGTACCAGAAGTGAAGAAAGTGTTACTCACTCAGTCGTGTCATTTTAGCTCCATAGACTGTAGCCCGCCAGGCTCCTCAGTCCAGGGATTCTCCAGGCAAGGATACTACAGTGGGTTGCCATTTCCTTTTCCAGGAGATCTTCCCCACCCAGGAAGATCACCCAGGAACCCACATCTCTTGTGTCTCCTGCTTTTGCAGGTGGGTTCTTTACCACTAGTGCCACCTGGGGAGCTCCGTACTTCAAACTGCATCACATCACAAAGTGTGCAGTATCTGATTGTCTTCTTGTGTTGACACTAGAGTTGATGTATTTGTTTCAAAATGAAAAAACAAACCAACATTTTTATGCATCCAAAATCAAAACTATAAAACAAACTACATTCAGAAAAGGCTTGTTTTTATCACCATACCTCAATCTGCTTCCTTCCCTTCCCTTAAATATAGCCAGTTTAGGGTTCACCTCCCCCGTTTCTTCTTGTAAATGTAAGAAAATGCACACATACTTTCCTTAGGTGTCATACGGTATACTACATATTATATGCAACATATACTAATACATGTCTGTATCTTGATCTTTTTCCCTTTATAATTAACCTGCATATCACTCCAGTCATGAAATTAAAAGACGCTTACTCTTTGGAAGAAAAGTTATGACCAACCTAGACAGAATATTCAAAAGCAGAGACATTATTTTGCCGACTAAGTTCCGTCTAGTCAAGGCTATGGTTTTTCCAGTGGTCATGTATGGATGTGAGAGTTGGACAGTGAAGAAGGCTGAGCGCTGAAGAATTGATGCTTTTGAACTGTGGTGTTGGAGAAGACTCTTGAGAATCCCTTGGACTGCAAGGAGATCCAACCAGTCCATTCTGAAGGAGATCAGCCCTGGGATTTCTTTGGAAGGAATGATGCTAAAGCCGAAACTCCAGTACTTTGGCCACCTCATGCAAAGAGTTGACTCATTGGAAAAGACTCTGATGCTGGGAGGGATTGGGGGCAGGAGGAGAAGGGGACAACAGAGGATGAGATGGCTGGATGGCATCACTGACTCGATGGACGCGAGTCTGAGTGAACTCCGGGAGTTGGTGATGTGCAGGGAGGCCTGGCGTGCTGCGATTCATGGGGTCGAAAAAGTCGGACACGACTGAGCAACTGAACTGAACTGAAACTGAATGATTATATGTGAAGATTGTATTTAGTCTTTTCTTAGCTACACAGGGTTCCATTTTGTGAATGTACATATTTCAACTGGCCTATATGGATAGATAATCTGGTTATTGCCAACCTTTTGCTATTGTAAAAAATACTACAATGAATAATGTTATGCATAGTCATTTTGTGCTTTTCTAAGTATTTTATTTGGTGAAGATTCCTAGAAGTGAGACCTCTGCCCAAAGGATAAAACATGTAATTTTACTCGAAAGCCAGTAAATATACTGTCTAATATTGGCTCACACTGTTTCTCTTCTCAGAAAGAAGGCAACAGGACATACAACTGTGAAAACTTAGGTCTCAGAGAAATTCCTGACACTCTACCAAACACAACTGAAGTTTTGGAATTCAGCTTCAACTTCTTGCCTACAATTCAAAATACAACCTTCAGCAGGCTCATAAATCTTATCTTTTTGGATTTGACCAGGTTTGTATCTGAGTTTTGTGTGTGTGCTTGATGTTTTACTTAGGTCAAAACACAATGTGCATTCAAACTGCTTCCAGGACCTTCCTTTGGGGGAGCAGGACAACCTCCTTATTCTGCGTGTTTACCCCTTCCCATGAAATGTTTTTACACAGGTAAAATATGATTTAAATAAGCACCAATCAGTGGAGAGGAAAGTGGCTTATTCTCAAAATAGATTGTGTCTGCAGTGCTGTTTAAGAAGTTCGAAAGAATGTCAATAACACAACTGGAAATAATCTTGTACTAAATCAGATGTCACATCATACTATATTTTAGCAGAGTTGATTATGAATGGGTGTGACATTTTAAGAAAAAAATTAGAGGAGACTTATACACCATCTACTAACTTTTTTCCTGAAAATTGGTTTTAGAGGCAGGATGAAGATTCTAAATGCTGACCCAGGGCTTCTGAGCCAGTGGGCGGAAGTGCCAGAAGAAAATAAAGGGATAGAGCAAGAGAGAAATGCAGCTGGTGTGTGTGTGGTGTGTGTGTGTGTGTGTGTGTGTGTGTAAACTAGCGGAGTGCTCCATATGTGGATGGAGCCTGCTACTCTTGCAGAAGTTCCATTTCTTCTACTTTGGTCCTTCAACTTAAGCTTCTACAGAGCAGGAGAGTATTCATATCCTTTTCTGTTGTTTAGTCACTAAGTTATGTCCAACTCTTTTGTGACCCCATGGAAGGTAACTCACCAGGCTCCTCTGTCCGTGGGATTTCCCAGGCAAGAATACTGGAGCGGGTTGCCATTTCCACCTCCAGGGGATCTTCCCCACCCAGGGATCGAACCTGTGTCTCCTGCCTCTTTTGCATTGCAGGTGGATTCTTTACCACTGATCCACCAGGAAAGTCCTTTCACATCCATAAGACTATACAGTTACATCTGCATGACCGCCACTGGGAGGCAGGCGTGGTAAATACTGCCATTCCACCTGCGTTAGATGGGGACACAGAGGCTCAAGGAGATTTTGCGAGCTTGCTTAAATTCACACAGGAAGGAAACTGGGACTTTTGCTCTCTTGACTCCCAGTCCAGAATTTACTTTCTCTTTTAACATTTCTCATTCTCACATGAGAAGAGTCTGACTTTTTAAGAAGTACTGGGCCAGGAGAGCTTTCATAACTAGATGACTCTGTTTCCTCTTCTGCTGTTTTCAAAAAGTGGTAAAACGGGACCTCATACTTTCTAAAGTCCTCCTCCCTCTGCTCCCCTCCCCACCCTGTATCTGACTACAAATGTGGCGCTGTTTTCACGATCTTACACAGTTGCTGTCTCCTTAGCTTTACCAGTTTGCTTTCTTTGCCCTTTGCTCATTCTCCTGTCTTGCTTTCCAAAACTTCCTCTCTGGAATTCTTTTCCTTTTTAGACATTTGGTTACTGTCTGTTAGCAGTCAACTTCCTCAGTTCTTTATTTTCTGAAAATATTTTTATTTCACTCTGATTCTTGCAAGATAACGTTTCCTGGCGTATGTCATCACTCTGTGGCAACTATCTAGGCTGACAGTAGTTTCGTTCTCAGCCCTTCAAGAATATCATTCCAGGCTCCCATTGTTGCTGTTGGGAGGTCATCTATCTGTCCAGTCATTGTGCATATGTTGAATATCTGTCTTTTCTTCTCTGGATATTTTCAATAGCTTCTCTTTGTCCTTGGAATTCTATAATATCACAGTGACACATTGTGTACATTGTCAGGCTCCTTGAATCTGAGTTTTGTGTCTTTCATCAGTTATAAAATATTCTAGCCACTATCCATTTGAACTCTGGTTTGCTCCCACTCACCCTTGTATCATCTTTGGATCTCTGATTAGACTTATATTGCATCATCTTAACTGTCCTTTATATATCTTAATATCTCTTTATTGTCTTCCAACTCATTTTTTTTTTATTTTGGCTACATTCTAGGTAATTTCCTCATATTTACTTCTAGTCCATTAATATCCTCTTTAGCTGCATTTAATCTCTTGTATAAGCTCTCTATTGGTTTTCTAATTTCAATTATTAACTTTTCCCATTTTAATATCATTTATTTTATATTTTACAAATATATGAGGTCAGTTTTAATATTTTTTCCTTCATCATACTTTTGGTTCTTACTATTTCCTTTAAGCATATCAAGCATGTTTGACATAGTGTATTTATAATGATATGATAATACATATAAGCTTTATCATCTATTCTTTATACATCTTATACATATATTGCATACACACACACATATGTATGATATATCTGATAACTGGCATCTGCTGCCTTTTTAAATCTGATTCTGTAGAGCTTTTTTTTTTTTTGGCTGACTTTGGCTAATGTGTTTTCCTTACGTGTTTAGTTAATTTTTATTTTGAGAATTTATCATGTAGAATTTTGTATAAATCTTTGTTTAAAATGTTTCCTTGAACTAGATAATACCAAAGAACTATTAATATTGGTATGTGCGACAATGGCATCATGGCTATAGAAAATAAGCCTTTTTTTTTTTTGAGATGCATACAGAAATATGTATAGACACCTAGGATTTGACTTAATTTAAGAGAGAGAAGTAGGTATAGAAGAAGAAATGACTATGGCAAAATGGTGAGAACTGTTGTATCTGTGTGATATATACATGGAAATTCATTGTACTATTCTCTTTACTTTTATGTAAATTGGAATGGTTTTTATGTAAATCTTTTCACCTGCTAGTTACCTGAAATCACTACCAATCTGGAACTGTTTTAAGCTAAATTTTCCATTTGGGTTTCTTTGGAGAAGTCCACAGAGGCAGTGTAAACTGAGGCTACAGTTTTCATTGGTGGAAGCTGGTGGTGATTAGAGAATCTCAGAGGATGTTTTCCTTGTTGTTCTTCTTGTTTTTCTACCCAGAAGCAAGGTCAAGATAAACATATATCTTCAAAGTCTCCGTCAGTGAGTTTTCTTTTTTTAGGTTCACCCACTGAAAGGATCCCTTGAGGGTCCTGGTAGTTTGCAGGTTTTTGAAAAGACCTCCTATTCTATCCCCAAAGCTCTGTCTCCTGCCACTGGGCTGTGTTGCTCATTAAACTCTGGACTCTAGGCCACCAAGGATCAGCAGATATTGACAGATACGGCACAACTAGCTCCAGAGTTTGGTCCTATGGTTTCAAGCTTCCTTTTGACACTACATCTCTAAACCATTCACTTATTGACCTCCAGGGGAGCTCTGTGTGTTTGTGTGTGGATGTACAGTGCAGTATTTGGAGGTATAACATCAGGATGAGTTTTCTCTGAACCTCTAGTTCCATATTTCTATGGAGCATTTTCATATATATCATTTGAATCACAACCATTCTACACAGCAATCATTGTTTGCTATACTTTATAGAAGAAAAAACAGAGGTTGAGAAAATTTGTGACTTGCCCAGGATGGCATAGATAACCTATTTTATATATCATGTTATACATTATGTATTTTATGACATATTTTATATTGCTTATAACAGTAAATAATAGTTTGATTTTGTCTACAAACAAACTACTAATTGTTCCAAACACAAATCTCTGAGAGTTCAACTTAAAATATACAGAAAAAAATTCTAAGTCAGAGTGTTCAGATCTGAGGCTAGTCATTAACTCCACAGGCCACCTGAGGGTACTGAAGAAAGCTTATTGTCTTTTACTTTGAATAATAATGTACACTGTTTTTACTCTACACAAAAGATGGCCTTGCTATTGTAAGTCACTGTAATAGAATTTTTTTCTTTTCTTTAATTAATTCTTCTTAAACACTATTATCTTTTTAAGGTGTCAGATTAACTGGGTACATGAAGATACTTTTCAAAGCCATCATCAACTGAACACCATTGTGTTAACTGGAAATCCCCTGATATTCATGGCAGAAACCTCACTTACTGGGCCCAAGTTGCTGAAGCATCTTTTCTTAACCCAAACAGGAATATCCAATCTCGAGTTTATACCAGTGCACAACCTGGAAAATTTGGAAAGTTTGCATCTTGGAAGCAACCATATTTCCTCCATTAATCTCCCAGAAAACTTCCCAACACAGAATCTGAAAGTCCTGGATTTTCAGAATAATGCTATACACTACATCTCTAGAAAAGACACCAATGCTCTGGAACAGGCCACCAACCTAAGCCTTAACTTCAATGGCAATGACATTAAAGGCATTGAACCCGGGGCTTTCAATTCAAAGATCTTTCAAAGTTTGAAATTTGGAGGGTCTCTCAACTTATCTATTATATTTAAAGGTCTGCAGAACTCTACTGTTCAGTCTCTTTGGCTGGGGACATTTGAGGACACTGATGACCAAGATCTCACTTCAGCCACATTTGAGGGCCTTTGTGACATGTCTGTTGAGAGCATCAACTTACAAAAGCACCATTTCAATGACTTATCATCGTCCACATTTCGGTGCTTCACGCGACTCCAGGAGTTGGATCTGACAGCAGCTCACTTGAAAGGATTGCCTTCTGGGATTGAGGGTATGAACTCGCTCAAGAAATTAGTTCTCAATGCAAATAATTTTGATCAGTTGTGTCAAATCAATGCTGCCAGTTTCCCGTCCCTTAGGGACCTTTATATCAAAGGCAACATGAGGAAACTTGACCTCGGCACTAGGTGTTTAGAAAAACTAGAAACTCTTCAGAAACTTGATTTAAGCCACAGTGATATTGAGGCTTCTGACTGTTGCAATCTGCAACTCAAAAACCTACGCCACCTGCAATACTTAAACCTGAGCTACAATGAGCCCCTTGGTCTCGAGGATCAGGCGTTCAAAGAATGCCCTAAGCTAGAACTCCTGGATTTGGCATTTACCCACCTACGTGTTAAGGCTCCACACAGCCCTTTCCAAAACCTCCATCTCCTGCGGGTTCTGAATCTCTCTCACTGCCTCCTAGATACCAGCAATCAGCACCTTCTAGCAGGCCTGCAGGATCTCCGGCATCTGAATTTACAAGGGAATTCCTTTCAAGATGGGAGCATCTCAAAGACCAACCTACTTCAGACAGTAGGCAGCTTGGAGACTCTGATTTTATCCTCCTGTAATCTCCTCTCCATAGACCAGCAAGCATTCCAAGGCCTTGGGAATGTGAACCACTTAGACTTGAGCTACAACAGCCTGACAGGAGACAGCGTGGATGCTCTTAGCCATCTTAAGGGGAGCTGCCTCAATCTGGCCTCCAATAACATTCGCGTCATCCCACCCCATCTCCTCCCTGCCTTGTCTCAGCAGAGTACCATTAATTTCAGTCACAATCCCCTGGATTGCACTTGCTCAAATATTCATTTCATAACATGGTACAAAGAAAATCTACATAAACTTGAGGACTTGGAGGAGACTACGTGTGCAAATCCCCCATCTTTAAGGGGAGTGAAACTGTCCGACGTCAAACTGCACTGTGGGATTACCGGCATGGGCATTTTCTTTACTGTAGTATTTGTATTCTCGCTCATCCTTCTGCTCATTTTTTCAGTTAAATTTATTCTTAGGTGGAAATACCAGCACATTTAGTGCTGAAGGTTTCTGGAGATGGAAAATAAATATGCTTAGCAAAATTGCCCTTGGTAAAGGAACTGTTGTCTGTTAGTGACTAGATTTTTTTGATTGGTTCCTGGAATTGGGTAGGGATTCAATGTACTTTTCAGAGTCCCAGAACTGATGAACCTCCCAGGAAGGTAAACTGTCTAGGGCCAGAGGGTCAGATGCAGCTATGAGAGGCACAGAGTCTTTTGCTCATATGGAAGGTGGGTAGAAGTTGAGGGGGGCCAGTGGTAGGGAAAGGCCAGGAGACTATTAGGAGGTCATCACTTCCACTCATCAGCATCCCTGGAGGCACTTCCTACCTTGACCCTCCCTCATCCCTCTCTCCTACAGCTCTGGTATTGTGCTTGGGTCTGAGTTCTCAGTAATATAGCCATTTGGCAAACAAGTTGGGGATAAAGTCTCAAAGTATATTTTAAATGAAAAAGAGAAAACACAATGAATTTAAAAGAAGAGGCTGAGAAATGAATCTTACCATCAAATGGACTTCATTAACCTCCTTTATCCTTAAATCTCCAAGGATTCCACAATGCCATCATGGTACAAATAGCTCTAAGGAAAAAGAAAAAAAAAGACATCCTCACCAAGATGCCCCTCCCCCAAGGTTGAGATGTTTTGCACATTGACTACCCTCATTTCAGAACCAAGGAGGCTTTTTTTTGTTTGTTTGTTTTTTAACCTATCTGGTGTTCTCACTCTTATTACGTTACAGATCCTAACTTACAGATGGGCTGTGTATTTTTCAAAAGAAAAATATTCTTTCCATTTGAATGTCTGGTCCTTGGAAGCTTCTTTCTCATAGGAACCATGAGATAAATGGTGGTTTGGTTCCCAAGCCAGCTCTCAAAAGCCTACTCACCTGGGACAGCAACAGAGACAGCACATTTACAATGAAAACCAGTGGAAGAAAGAAAGCATTCAGGCACCCTCACCACTGGGAACCCAACAAGCTGCCTCTGTGAGGAGTAGTTTCTGTTGAGGCTGGAGATATTGCAAAGATGGTTCCAGCAAGAGAGAGTGGACAGGGCCAATGAATGCAGACAGAGAACTGGGAAGCCGGCAGCGTTATACTCAGGTCTTCTTCCCAAGGCCCAAAGGGTGACACCCATGCAGGCCTCGATCTTCTGAAGTCTGCGTTCACAGAGAAGAGAGTTGAGCTCTCGTACTCAGGTGTTGCATCTATAAGGCCTGGATTAAGTAGAATAACCAATTTTAGGTTAGAGATAGCAGAGTTATTAAATATTGATTGGATATCAAAGTAAAAATTAGTTAACAGTCAATCAGAATTGATTAACCTTAGGTTGGGGGCATAAGATTGGAACAGAGTAGAAACTTGGGGACCAGCTCTTCTTTATCTCTTTATCCAGAAAAGTAGGAAAGACAAGGGGATAGTGAAGGAAAGCCATAAACATACATTGCAAATGCTTTACCAGTCTTAGGGGTGTGTGTGTGTGTGTGTGTGTGTGTGTGTGTGTTTATGTGTGTGCAATACTACACAGGAGCCTAAGTATTCCCAAAGCTCTTGGTTAAGGACATAAGACAGTGGCCAGGGAATGGTGGGGGCGGGGTGGGGAGTGAGGCATTTGTTTTGGGTGCAAAATTTAAGGGGGAGCCAAAAAACTCAGTAACCAAGGCCAAAAAAAAATAATCTTATTTTTTAAACTCTAAATTAATGCCAAAAATCCACAATAAGTACAAAAAAATTTTAAACATAGCCAGGATCGACACCAGTGCCAGGCTGAAGTGTATTAGAGCCCGAGGCAAAAGGAAAATTGCTAGAAACCATGTTGCCTTTGTTTAAAACTTTGATATTTTGTTCATTGTGGATATTTTACATTAGTTTTGATTCTTTTAATGTTGCATTAAAATAATATTTATCTTTGTTGCTGAGTTTCTCGGTGCCCCTTTAAATTTGGCACCCAAGTAGGTGCCTCACTCACCTCACCCTGCCCCTCCCTTGAGGACTGGTCAGAAGTGGGGCCTCCCATCTAACTCCCAGGCCACCATCTATGGAGGCCTATTAGCAGGCACCACATCTCAGCTTTCCTCCAAAATGTCCCACCTCTTTCCCCTTGGTTTCTGGAAACAGGGAGAAGTGTTCAAGGTCTTATACCTTGTTCTCATCCTCAGCTGTCTCCCAACTCTTGGGCACCAAGATTTGCATCCTTCCTTTAAAATCAAGAGAGGTGGCAGAGATGAATGGTACCAAAACCCTCTGGTGAGAGAGGGCAAGCAGGGCACCGTCCTGCTAATGAAATGAAACCTCACACAATTCACTGCTTTGATTATCTGAAACTCCAGCGTTTGGGAAAACAGATGTGTGGAAAAGGAATTTTCCTCGGCTTTCCTGAGGGAGTGTGGGCAAGGAAGTCATTTAAGGACACATGGTAAAGGAGAAAGAAAGTGCCTGGAACTCTGAGGGCCTGGGACACCCCGCTTCAGCCACTGTCATTCCTCCCTGGGCCTGCGATGGTGGGCGGCCCCCGAGAAGGCTGGACTGAGCCCCTGCTGCCCTGTTCCTGCCCTGAGCCTGGCAGTCACCAAGGCCTTTTCCTCTTGCGTTTCGGGCTGAGAGGCGACCTAACGCAGAAGTGGGCATGACTGTTCCAGCCTGTGCCGAGCGGGTGCTCTTCCAAGAAGCCTCCTAGCTGTGGCCACAGAAAAGGCACCTCATTCGAGGGACCTGAAGCCAGGCAGGCAGCCAACCCTCCCAAGTCAGGGAGCACACCTCCCTCTGACGACCATCCACACTGTCCACCTCTGGGAACTGAGGCAGGGACATAGCTGGACACACAGTTATTTCGTCTTGTTGATTTTGTTCATTTGCTTGCAGCAAACTCAGTGATCAGTTCTGGAAAGTTTAAGGGACATTCCTGGTGGTGACCTGAAGACGCCAAAACCACACTCACTGCCCCTTCCCTCCCTTTTCTGTTTTACTTTCTTTGTTGCTTCTTCCCCTCCTTTATTCCTAACTCTTCCTCTCCCTCCGTACTTCCTTTCATTACTTATCTCCTGCTTTCCTTCCTCTCCTTCCCTTCTTCCTTCAATCCCATCAGAGAGCATGAAAGTCTACACTCTTAAGAACTCAGACTGGTACACCAATCCACCAGTTCCCTGTGTATCCTAGCAAACTTAAGCTCCTTCCTGCCTTAAGGATTTAAGCTGCGGATGGGGCTTCCCTGAAAGCCCAGTTGGTAGAGAATCCGCCTGTAATGCAGGAGACCCTGGTTCCATTCCTGGGTTGGGAAAATCTGCTGGAGAAGGAATAGGCTACCCCCTCCAGTATTCTGGCCTGGAGAATGCCATGGACTGTATAGTCCATGGGGTCACAAAGAGTCGGACATGACCGAGCGACTTTCACTTTCAGGAAATATTAACTGCTGACCTAACACTCCCTGGCCACACTGTCCTCCATAACATGTAACTTGGAAAAACAAAAACATTCTGTAGAGCAGGGGGTCCTCAACCTTTGAGCTCTAATGCCTGATGATCTGAGGTGGAGCTGATGTAATAATAATTACACATAATAATAAGAATTAAAGTACACAATAAATGTAATGTGCTTGGATCATCTCCAAACCATCTCCCTGCTCCCCACCCCGAATCTGTGGAAAAACTTTTTCAGGAACCTGGTCCTTGGTGCCAAAAAGGTTGGGGACCACTGCTGTGAACTGCATCCCCCTAGAGCAATGGCACCCCACTCCAGTACTCTTGCCTGGAAAATCCCATGGACTGAGGAGCCTGGTGGGCTGCAGTCCATGGGATCGCTAGGAGTTGGACACAACTGAGCGACTTCACTTTCACTTTTCACTTTCATGCATTGGAGAAGGAAATGGCAACCCACTCCAGTGTTCTTGCCTGGAGAATCCCAGGGACGGGGAAGCCTGGTGGGCTGTCGGCTATGGGGTTGCACAGAGTCGAACACGACGGAAGCGACTTAGCAGCAGCAGCAGCAGAGACCTTAGGGACCCAAGCCCTAACAATCTGTAATGGCCCGGCTTTGCTGTATCAGGCCCTTCTATGCGACGCCACGAGCAACTCCATAACTGGGCTCTGATCTAGGGCTTTGTGACAGCTCCTCTGTTTTAAGCAATAGTAAATTCACCCTACAAAGTCAGAAAGGGAGCTTTTTGATGGCTGCTGTCAATTTTATTGCTCTATCCTAGTTACTAGGATAGACTCTGCAGCTGCAGTGTGTTTATGGGTTTTATGCATCACATGTTGTTGCTGCTCTGACAAGCTACTCCTATAAAAATGTGTTATGATTGCATGTTGTAGCTCAGTGAGCTGACCGTGCATTTCAAAGTGTACTGAAGCAAACAGCGATGAAGTCCATAAAGACCGACTGGCCTCCATCAGAGGATGCTCTGATGAACTGCAACTCCCACAGTCTGAAAGCAAATTACACCTTTCCTCTGTGCCAGCGGCCCTGACTGCTAACTGAACACAACACTGACCCAAACGTAGGCAGTCTCTATGTGTCCATGTAAAATTCCAGGACAGGAAACTGTCGTGTTACTTCTACTCATCTAATTCCCCAATAGGTGACACTTGCAATTTTGAAGTCTAGAAAAGTATGAAATAAATGGCTTTGTAATACTTTCATATATTACTGTAGGATGCAAGAGGGGTGGCTGACATTGCTTTCCATCTGTTCTGAATGCCGAAGAGAAAATTAACTTGCATTAGAGCAAGAGAGGATGTGGTTAGTTCTAGGCAAGTCATGACTGAGGGGGGTCCTGGGTGTTGAGCTAGAATCAACTGCCTGAGACATTAAGAATTAGGATGCCTAATATGATGGGAGTTAGTCTGGCTGCAGAGGAGTCAGCAGTCCAGTGTGACTCCCAGAGCTCTCAAACACTGGTTTATCACCAGAATCATTGGGGAAATTATTTACAGAACAGATTTCCATGTCCCACCCTGTAGATATTGGGATTCTGGTAGGCTAGGGCTGGCCTTGGACTTTTAGCCAAATTATTTCATGTAAAATCCTTCCCTTAACTTTATCAAACAGTAACAGAAATACGTGTCAGAGTCCATGAGCTAAAAAACTAGGCCATACATAATGAGAGGAAATGGCCCAACAAAATGGGAAGAAAAGGTTAAGGAGGCGCCTGAGCAAGCAGCACATTAGTCTCTTGTGCCATCACCGCCAGGCCACAAGCCTCTGTTCCTCAGCTACCCTGTTCTGCCACCTACCCATCCCCACTCCATTCCAGCTACTGACAACTGCAAACCACTTACTGAATACTGTGCGCCTTGGAAAAGGAATTTGGAATTTGGAAAACTCAGCAGTGGCCACAGGACCAGAAAAGGTCAGTGTTCATTCCAATCCCAAAGAAGGGCAATGCCAAAGAATGTTCGAACTACTGCAAAATTGCATTCATTTCATACACTAGTAAAGTAATGCTCAAAAGACTCCAAAGTAGACTTCAACAGTATGTGAACCGAGAACTTCTAGATGCACAAGCTGGACCTATAAAAGGCAGAGGAACCAGAGATCAAAATGCCAACATCTGTTGGATCATAGAAAATGCAAGAGAATTTCAGAAAAACATCTACTTCTGCTTCATTGACTATGCTAAAGCCTTTGACTGTGTGGATCACAACAAACTGTGGAAAATTCTGAGAGAGATGGGAATACCAGACCACCTTATCCGCCAGCTGAGAAACCCATATGCAGGTCAAGAAGCAACAGTTAGAACCGGACATGGAACAATGGGCTGGTTCCAAATGAGGAAAGGAGTGCATCAAGGCTGTATATAGTCACCCTGCTTATTTAACTTATATGCAGAATACATCATGCAAAATGCCAGGCTGGATGAAGCTCAAGCTGCAATCAAGATTACCAGGAGAAATATCAATAACCTCAGATATGCAGATGACACCACTCTTATGGCAGAAAGCAAAGAGGAACTAAAGTGTCTCTTGATGAAAGTGAAAGAGGAGAGTAATAAAGCTGGCTTAAAACTCAACATTTAAATAACTAAGATCATGGCTTCTGGTGCCATCACTTCATGGCAAATAGATGGGGAAACAGTGGAAACAGTGACAGACTTTATTTCCTTGGGCTCCAAATTCATTGCAGATGGTGAGTGCAGCCATGAAATTAAAAGACGCTTGCTCCTTGGAAGAAAAGCTATCACCAACCTCGATAGCCTATTAAAAAGCAGAAACATTACTTTGCCAACAAAGGTCTGTATAGTCAAAGCTATGGTTTTTCCAGTAGTCATGTATAGATGTGAGAGCTGGACCACAAAGAAAGCTGAGCACTGAAGAAATGATGCTTTTGAATTGTGGTGTTAGAGAAGACTCTTGAGAGTCCCTTGGATGGCAAGAAGATCAAACCAGTCAATCCTAAAGGAAATCAGTCCTGACTATCCAATGGAAGGACTGATGCTGAAGTTGAAACTCCAATACTTTGACCACCTGATGTGAAGAACTGACTCATTTGAAAGACCCTGATCACTTCATGGGAAATGGATGGGGAAACAGTGGAAACAGAGTCAGACTTTATTTTGGGGGGCTCTAAAATCACTGCAGATGGTGACTGCAGCCATGAAATTAAAAGACACTTACTCCTTGGAAGGAAAGTTATGACCAACCTAAATAGCATATTCAAAAGCAGAGACATTACTTTGTCAACAAAAGTCCATCTAGTCAAGGCTATGTCTTTTCCAGTGGTCATGTATGGATGTGAGAGTTGGACTGTGAAGAAAGCTGAGTGCCAAAGAAATGATGCTTTTGAACTGTGATGTTGGAGAAGACTCTTGAGAGTCCCTTGGACTGCAAGGAGATCCAACCAGTCCATTCTAAAGGAGATCAGTCCTGGGTGTTCTTTGGAAGGACTGATGCTAAAGCTGAAGCTCCAATACTTTGGCCACCTCATGCGAAGAGTTGAGTCATTGGAAAAGACTCTGATGCTGGGAGGGGATGGAGGCAGGAGGAGAAGGGGACGACCGAGGATGAGATGGCCAGATGGCATCACCGACTCGATGGACGTGAGTTTGAGTGAACTCCGGGAGTTGGTGATGTGCAGGGAGGCCTGGCGGGCTGCAGCCCACGGGGTCACAAAGAGTCGGACACGACTGAGCAACTGAACTGAATCTACCATTTTTAAATTTGGTTTTAAAATGCCATTGTTGCTCTTGAAAAATTAAACAGTGAACTACATTGAACACTCACCTCTTGCTGCCCACCTCTTCTTCCATTTTTACATAATATTCTCTAAACACTTGGCTGTTCAAGACATGACACTAGATCCTGCAAAGGGAAGCAGAGGACAGGGACCCACCTGAGCATTCATCCGTCTCCCCCTTCTCCATTCATGTCAGTTCATGGGCTCTCTAAATAGCTTGGGACGTTCTTTTTTCTCTTTCTACTCTTCTTGGAAACGATCTAAATATACAACAAGAGATAAAGAATTAAATAAGGTAAGATAAAGGATTAAATAAGGTAAATCCCACCCAAGACACTCTATGTTCTTGGGTTGGATAAGAGCATAAGCATGCTGATACTACCAGGAATTAAGAAACACAGATTAAAATAAGGTTTATATCTAGTAGTCTGGCAAAAAAAGGAGACTGGATACTAGTGTAGGTGGGATGTGAGCTTATAGGAACTGCACACACTGCTTAGGGGTGTAGACTGGTGTAGCTATTGTAGGACCATGAGGCAAAAATTCATCAAATTAAATACATTACTCGCCAATCCAATGCTGGGTGTGTATGACAAGACAATTTCACAATTCCACAGTGGTATTCAGTGCAGCATTGTTTCTTTAGGGGCGAGTTCAAAGCCATTTGAGGGGTCATCACTAGGGAAATGGGCATTTAAAACATCTGAGACGCACACCACGAGGCATCATCCAGTAACTAGAAGTGGTGAGTTAGACAGAGCTACAGCAATGTAGCTGAATCTTAAGCAGACAGTGTTGGAGGAGGTCATGGAGAGGACATGATCACCAGTTGACCTGAAGGTGGACCCATCAATTGGAGTCTCCTCGTCCCCCTCCCCTGTCCTCATAAAGTATATGTGGTCCTCCCACAGGAGAAGTCATTTTCAAGAACTTGGCCTTGAGAGCAAGGTGCCGAGGTCACCTGCACGTTATACATGCCTGAATCCTGTTAAGTCCTCTATGTTAACTTTTAACAGGTGCGTGCAGAGATCCCCTTGTCCCGTGGCCACCGAGGAGAAGCCTTGCCGGTGAGCTTCCCTGCTTATAAACCTGCCGCCTACCACTCAGGTGGCTGTCTCCTTGGTCTCTCCTTATCTTCCATGTAGGAGAGCTAGCTTGTGAACCAACATATAGACCTTAATGGAAAAAAACAAGCAAACACACATCCAAACGACTTATTAACATGATTTTCATAAATTGAAAATACACGTATACAGAAAAATGATAATTACATTTTTTAAGAACACAAACAATTAACATAGTTGCCTATGGGGCAGGAGGAGGCTGGATGGGAGTGTAGGGGTAAGTTAAATGAATCCTGGCTCCAAGGTCGATGAGCCAAGACTTTAGAGCAGGATGACCTCAAACATGCAAGTCTGAGGTTCTCTACTTGTGCACGTGTACATGAGAAAATACTGTGTCACGTCTTTAATATGAAATACCATGTGGTCATTACATAGTATTGCAGGATACTCAGAGACACTGAAATCTATATTTGATTTAATACTAGGCAGAAGTTACCCAACATCATGCCGACTATTATTTTTTTGTTGTTGTTAAGATAAAATTCCATATAAATTGAAGTGTCTGGGGAAGGGCAGTGACTTAATCTTTTTTTTTTTTTTTTTGCTTTTCTATATTTGTAATTTGCCTTCACTTGACCATGTATTGCACAATAAAGAAAAATAAGAATTTTTAAAGACTTTTTTGGTTTTCACAACAGTGCAAGAATAAAGAGATGGTGAGGATTTCCAGTACTGTAAAAGGAGGTGGGGTTTTTCTAAAGCTTTGCGATTTCAAAGGCAAAAGCTTAAGCCCAAGCTTCTTGGATTGCTCTTTCCTTTCCCTTGAGAACAGGAGCCATGGGTGTTCTAAGAAACCCCCCTGGAAAGGAACAGCAGGCCAAGGGGCTGAGAGTCGTCTCACCGGGTGGCACTGAGCTGACAGACATGGGAGGCCATCCACAGGAACTGCCCTCAGTCCCCGCCATGAGAAAATCTGCCTCCAGCTGAGGAAAGTCACTTCAGCACAACAGTTTCACACGGTATTCGTATTCCAAAGAGACAGAACTTGCAGGCAAAGGGTATTTATTTAGACAGGTTACAGCTGGAGGAGATGGCGATGCCAGCTCACATATGAAGGCTGGGTAGTGGCAGCATGCTTGCTTTAGGCCTTGCAAACAACTTCTTTCTTCACCTCCAGGTTCTGACAGCCATCTCTTCAGTGCTTCAGTGCAACAGCCAATGACTTTGGGAGATGCTTTCAGCTTTATAATATTAAGAGCCTTTTTGTAAAGCTCTGTGGAGCAGTTCCTAGAAACCGTATGCAACAGATCTTCCTTTTCCCCTACATCTGAACAGACTCAATGGCATGTCACAAAACATGCAGGGAACTTTGGTCTTGGGAACAGAGTCCCTTTTTGATGTGTTTGCCTGCATCCAAGTATTGGGATTGACAGCCCCATTGTAGCCTATGACATTATGAGAGGGCAATCTTGTCTTTTGGAATGCATGGTCCCAGCAATTCATGAGATGCTGCTGCATGTTTGTTTTTTTTTTTTTTTTTCCTAATGAATGGTGTTAAAGCCTCCAGTCCAGGGTCTGAGGTGTATGAACTGCCAGAGAAACTGAACCTGGGCCAAATGATTGATTTTCAGTATAAAAAAAGAGTAATGAAACCAAAGTTCAATAAAGCTGTGGTGATTTCCAGCTTTCCTAGATATATAAGATGCGTACAATACTAACTGAGGTAGGAGGAAGAAAGAGAAAGAAATACACAAAATGATGACATTGAGGAAAGTGTTAAGAACACACTGGTAGGAAGGAAATTAAATTGAGTGAACTGCCTTACCATTGAGTTGCTTAATGTCCAGCCTATACTGAAGCAAGCAAATTTCCAGTTAATAGAGCTATACTTTTTCATGTAACATTTGTGTTGTGAACCAAAAATCTAGAAGGGAAATTGCTTACTGATTAATTACAACTAATAAAGGACCCCTATTTCAGAGAACGATTAGCTTCCTTGGCTCATGGCTTCCCACTAATCATCAGGTTTGTAATTTTGCATGATATGGTTTTTCTGCATATAAACTTAAAAAGAGAAAATGAGGTAGCTTAGATCATTCAGAGGGGCCTGGATCTGAATTCAAGTGCATGATACCTGGTAATGTTTAGAATGGTCAAGAGCTTCAGAACCAGAAAAATCGACATCCTAAAGTAAGCTGTCTTTACAGGGTGTGTGTTAAGCAAATCACACAGCCTGTCCAGGCCTGTTTGCTCCTCAGTAAAATGGGGATGCCATCACCATCTGGTTTGAGGCTGGTGTTGGGGCTCAGAGAAGATGGCAGATAAAACCCATGTTGCCCAGCACTAAGTGTGCACACAGAGTAGGCAGACAATAAATGTGAGGTTGCTTCCTTCCATCCTGGTGTCTTCTTGGTTTTTAATTATAAGGGAGAAGATCAGATGGAAGGAAAAGAAAGATGAGAGAACACAATGGTAACGGATGGAGCAAAGTTTTGGGAGAACTGAAGGAGGAGTGGAGTCTACTTAAAGGCAGACAGTCTTGAAGAAAGGAACACTGTTTCAGTTTTTAAAAAATTAGCAAACCTTTCCGCTTTCCACTCACCAAAAGGGAGCTGCAGAAAACCACCCTTTCCACAACAGAGTTCTATTCAGTCATGTTTTGGAGATGCTATGCATGTGTGTAGATGGGGGGGAAAAAAAAACTTAACAGCCATTATCTTTTCATGCTAAATTTTTATTTCAATGTTATGCAACTGCATAAGTATAAATATTTGTTCAATATACAACAATTATGACATCCATAGGGAATTCCTTAGAGAAAATAAGACTGCAAACACTTTATTGCACAGATCCTAACAAACTTTAAGCTGGTAAATCTACAGCTGGGAGTACTAGCGAGGAGCACACCAAATCACAGGAGACCGACCAAACAGAACACAGGAGAGTTTCTACCATCTGACTGGAGAGGTTTACAACAACAAACAGGTATTACACAAATGCAATCTTAGGGACTCTGTAGCCATCCAAAATGCAAAAACATATTTGGCAAAAATGATAATACACTATACAAAATATACATTTTAAAATATCATTTGTAAACAAGCAGCTAGTTGTGCTTTAAAGAAAACTGGACAGTTAAAAAGCAAAGGCTGTAAACCATACACTACCTCCCCGACAGACCTGTCTAGATGTCTGGGTGCAGAAAGGTTGGGTTATGACAGCCGCCGAATGCAGGTATGAATTATAAATGTTGAGACCATTTTTTTAAGTTCTTTCAAAATATTGGTTTCTTCTACAATTCACAACATAATGATGGGGAATGGCTAGAACCTTATGGGAAAAAAGTTAGGGGCAAGGAAGAGAGTTTTTTCACCACTGTCAACTCATTTTACAATGAAGGACAACCAAGCAATTGGTTAAGTTATGCCTTTGTTTTTGGAGTGGAGTTTACAGCCTCACTAAATGATTTACAATCCACAGGGATGTAAGATGATGCTGTGCTTAGGTGAACAATTTTATAGCCTGAAGATACTAAGATATCCCTGCGGGGAGGGGGGTTGGGTGCTGGACTAGTATTTACTGGTGATTTTTTCTTTTACAAAACAAAACAAAAATCCTGCTATGGATCCCAAGCATCTTATAAATACTTATCTGTGTGTATTTTCTCTTAGTGCTTAGTACTTATGTCAGCAAGTGCTGTCTTACAATACAAAACAAGCCACCAGGAAAACTGCAACAAAAAACACAAAGACCCCCTCAGCACTAAAATGATTGGACAAATCCTACATATTCCATGGTATACAAAATTTAAATAAGGCTTAGCAAAAGTAAAAAGGACAGTCACATTCAAGCACCAAATAGCTCCAACAAGTCTTTTTATTACAAAAATGCTGCTCTTTATTAATACAGTAAATATTTTTTTTTTTGCATACAAATAAAGAGACCATGTTATGAAATGTATGGAGCTACTTGATGCACCAGAAACGAATGTGAAACCCAGGAACTTGCTAAAAACAGCAAGCTTCATCTACAACATAAGGCCCCAGCTATGTATTAAAATGTATCTGATGTCCTGATTATTCCTTAAAATATATGCTATGATGCCAAAATCCATACCCCCTCCACTTCTCCTCAAAAAAGCAAAGTGAAAACCTCTTCCAATGCCTAGTGCTTATTAAGCAACCTAAATACGAGCGGATTTGTGTGCGGCCAGTTAGTTTCTTTTTTGTTCAACAGCAGGGCGGGCGCAGAACTACTACAAAATGTGTGCTTCTTGGACCAGCGACTCAGAGCATAAAGGCCTGAGTGTATTTAAGAGCATGAGAAGGAGGGAAAGCAGAACAGACATAAAAGTCAATGTGTGTTTATAGCCCTGGCTCTACCTATAGTGAAGAGTCGACACCCACACACAGGGACAACTGGCCTTGGAGACAGTCGGGCCCAGGATCAAAATGGCCATTAGTGAAATGCAAATGGCTAGCTCCACCTGTTGTGGCCGTTCCTGACGGAGGAGCATTCCAGATGCAGTGATTCGAGTCATTCTTGCTTTAGATCTGGAAATATAGGTAGCCAGATACAGTGCTATCAAAATTTCTGGTTAAAAATACACATACAAACTCACCATCTAGTGTATTTCAGGCTTTCTTCCACCATCAACTCTACTCAGAATGTTAACTTAGAAAAAAATGTAGCCTTGCAAGAGTCTTTTCAACCACAGACCAAAACACGTGGGTGGATGTGTATATACACGAATATGGGTGCATCTATATTTTAACAAACACCCGGTTTTAGCCATTTCGCTTCGTGACTGCATTGTGATCAATGGTAGAGCAAAAATCCTACTTAAGAAAAAACCAAAAGTTGTAGTAAATGACGCCATCAGCAGCAAGGTATCAACTCTACACCCCAAGCCAAACACATTGCTAGATATTTACAGAGAAAATCTTTTCCCTCAACAACCCTCAACCTCAACCAGAAAGAATTTTTTTGTTTTTTATTTTGTACAAACACTATCTGGTAACAGTTTGCCGGTTCCAATTTGGGAAGGCATTTGGAAGAAGGTCCCCTCTTTCTCTGTCTCTTGTCTCCTCGCTTCTTCAGTGAGGCTCCAGGCTCTGCCGATAGCAGGGGGTTGGTGTCCCACGACGCTGGTTTCCAAGGTAGTCAAGACGCAGTGACACACGCAGGGTGGGTTTCCCCAGTGCCGCCCGGGCCTGCCCCATCACAAGGCCTTTTTGTTGGGGCTGCCGCGCAAACTCTCTTTCCCCCGCCTCTGTCGCAGCCCAGTGTCCTTCTCAGAAGGAAGAACGATGGGGCGCTCAGTGCTTGGAGCGGGGGACGGCTTGGCCGCCTCTCTGCTCACATTCTGGTTCCTGGTCTGAGCTGGCTGGGTGGGGGCTAGCTCTTTCCCTTTGGTGTCTCCCACGGCGGTGGTTACTGAGAGGGCCCTGTCCCGGTGGCTGGTGCCCACCACCAGGCCAGGGCTGGGGTGCTGGGACTCCAGAGTGGCGGCTGAGCTGCGGAAGGATGGCAAGGAGTCGCTCTTGGTCATTTGGGTTCTGCCACCCCCACCAGGCAGGGGTTTCCGCTGGTCCCTGCTGCTGGAGGCTGGGGATTCTGCTGCAGGCCTGCTGGCCTTGGCAGAGGTGTCGCTGCAGGTGGTAGAAGTCTCTGGAACTACTGGTCTGGCCTCAAGAAAGCCACAGGAATAGCTCAGAGACTTCTCTGGGAGGGTGGCACAGCCGAGAGGGCTCTGCACCGTGGCTGAAGGTGACCGCTTCATGCTGCTGGGCTTGCTTGCCTCAGTCAGTGGCTTCTGGGGACTGAGCCCTTTCCCCTTAGCCTCCGGCCAGCCCTTCCCAGCAGCTGCTGCCGGCTGCTCCGCACCCTTTGGCCCAGCCTCGCTGTGCACCGAGGACAAGCCAGCCCCCGGCTTCTCACCATCCGCAGGGGTGTAAAGTGCTTCAGTGCGTTTCTTGCCTTCAGACTTGCCGGTGTCGGCACTGTTGGCCAGCGGACTCGGGCTCCTGTCTGTCTGTTTGCACAGAGGGGGACAATCTTTCACAGTGGATGGTGTGGGGGCCTTTGGAGACAGGTTTTGCCTTTCCCTGACAGTGGGAAGTTTCTGGTCCATTGACTCACTGGCCCCGAGGAGTCCTCGCCCTGGTGGATGTCCGAGCATCTCCAGTGCCTCTGGGGGACACCCAGCGCTGGTGGGTCTCAGCTTTGTGTCTAGAGGACCCCCTTCTGTGGGCAGGGGGACTGAGCGCCCACT
Organism: Oryx dammah; assembly: GCF_014754425.2. Classification (NCBI taxonomy): domain Eukaryota; kingdom Metazoa; phylum Chordata; class Mammalia; order Artiodactyla; family Bovidae; genus Oryx; species Oryx dammah. Next base: position 58,856,538 of record NW_024070204.1, on the reverse strand, counting down.
GGCTCCCTGGCCAATCACTTCACGGGCTGTTTTCTGGGGACTTGGGAGGACAGGGAACTCCTCTGACACACCCTTACCACTCCCCACCCCAGCTCTGCCGAGGGTTGGAGCGCCAGGCTCTTTGCTCACTGCAGCCTCAGCGCTCGGCTTCTGGGAGGAGAGGGGCCAGTCTGGGAACTTAGACTTTGGAGGGCCCAGGTCGGGGTCAGACCTGGGCTTGTGGCTGCTGCTGTCACTGTGCACAGCAGTGGGCCTGAGAGCGTCCTGGAAGCTGGAGTCTGTAGCACAGGGCTTGCTCCCTGGCAGAGAGGCAGTAGGGTGGCTGGGCAGAATGCAGTGCTGACAAGCCAGGCCTGGGAGCTCTTTGGTTGGGGGTGAGGGCTGACAGCTACTGGTGAGGTGCTTTTGCAGGGGCTGTTCTTTCCTTTCTGGTTCCCTGGGACCCAGCTGAGAACTACTGGTGACATGGTTTTGTGGAGGTTGTTCTTTCCTTTCTGGTTCCTTGGGACCCAGCTG